>NW_028288539.1:0-103191 GCF_059628265.1 Tinamus guttatus
GGTGCAACTTGGCTGTGTTTTTCTTTCTTCTCAAAGACGGGATACCAGCTTGATAGGCTAGTTGTCATACCTGATACTGAATGTTTTTACAACATCCCTAAAATATATTTAGTAAAATTATTTTGTACACCAGCTAGGCCTTTCAAAAGGCTCTTATATTGTACGTTTCTTTTTTTTTCCTCTTAGTAAATTGCTAAAAATTACACTTATATCTAGGAGAGAGAATATGCTTCCCATGAAAATTTTACACTTCAAGAAGATCATGCAACTCTACACTTAAGGAAATGATAGGCTGGCTTTCCAAAATCAAGGCAGTAAATCCTTTATCAAAAGTCAGGAGCAATCATTGGTAGTATGCCTTACTAAATCACAGATTGAGAATTACGTGAAGAATGCAGTTAGCATTAGTCTAAGCCAGGTTCCCAGGATTCCCAGGGTTTTTGTAATTCGTTCCTGAGAAACAGTGGATTACATTTGTTCATGTTCTTTGCCCTTAAAAAAGAAAAAAGGGGGGGGGGGAGGGGAAGCATGTATTCCTCTTGTAGCTCACTGTTATTAAGAATATAGTTCAGATTTAAAACATTAAACATGGAGTAGGTTTAAATGTTTTGCAGAGTTTTTTTGTTTCAGATATTGTAAGTCATACCTACAGATTTTTTTTCATTGCATTATCTCTTTTCCTCATCATGAAACATTAGAACCACTTCAAGCTCATGTTTTATGATGTTACTTTTGATAATTTGAGATAGTTTCCCTGGAAATTTGATGCTACACATTGCATGATGTGTTCCTTGGTAAGTTTGTGTAGAGACAACATGGAGAGATGTTTCTAGAGCCTGTTTTTTCTAGGGTGTTAGGAAAACTGATCATAAAGGGAAGGTTTGTTTGAACGGTGATATGAATGCAAAATTTGGACCTCTTATCTAAAAATTACCCCCAATTAGTTTTCAGCGTAATAGTTTGAAAGAATTAAATGGATTTTGTTTATATCTAGAGACTCCCAGACAGTGACATCTCAATATTAAATATGCATATAGTGTGTGTGTGTCTGTGTTTTGGGGTTTTTTTTGGAGGAGGTAATAAAAATTCTGGAGCCTTATCTAGTGCATGCTGCTAGAGAAGTGGCACAAAATGTGTCAGAACAAAGTGAGGGAGGGGGAAGGCAATTCCAGTACTGTGAGAATATTTATTTATTTATTTATTTGGGTAAAATATCTTGCATTGCAACATCAAGAACTATTATCTCTAATGGAAAAGAAAAAGCAACTGGTAATTTCAGGGTTTCTTTGTGGAATGTAATGCTGCAAAGCTTGATCTTATTATAATGTTGTAAAGGGACTGTGTACCTTAATGATTTGCCTGTATTTTAACACAAGTGCACAAGTCTGATTACAGCTAGAAGATCACTGTGAGGCCAGGGCAAAGCATGTTTAACACATTTAGGTTAGATAAATCTGATTAAATACAAGCACATTTGACCTTGCCCTGTTGCTTTCTTCCTGAAAAAAAAAATATATTACTAAGTAAAAAGGCTGGGACTTTAAGGCTTGATTATGCTTTTAGGATGGTAGATAAAATTGTGTTTCCATGGAAGGTCAGTAAGACTTATTTCATTATTTCTTTTTTATTGCCTTTCATCCCTTGGATTTTGAGATTAGTTTTCCTGGGTTGGAGAGCTAGGATCAGCTGTCCCTGTGAACTTGAACTCCACTGCACAGGTTTGGGAGGAAATCCTCGTAGAAACCAGCACTGCAGGTATAATGGGCCAGCCAGCAGTCTCCCTTCTCCAGCAGACGTGAGGGAAGTTGCCTTTGAGATTCTGCTATTCACATTTTAAAAATAAAATAGATAGAGTGCAATTTTTAACTTAAAAACACAGAATCTACCGTTTCTCAGTGGTTTTTTTTTTCTTCAATAAATGTTTTATTAGCTTTATTAGCTTTTATTCTAAACAATTCATCTCAAATGATTCAAGTCATTTTCTTTCCCAGGTTATGCTCCTATTTGTTAAGGTTTGCAATAAGGTTTTTTTAAAAGAAGAAAATTTTACATGTTGAAGTATTATTTTAGGAAATTCTGTGCATCTGTATTTCTAGCAGTTATGACTATATCAAGTTAAAGCTTTAATAACATGTTTGACAACTGCTTACCTCCAGTCGAGTGTGAGTATCAGATGGAAATCATACATTTAGAATGTACATATTTAAGGACTTTATTGGATGAAAAACTAATTAGGACTAATGACATATCTTAATTAAAACTTAGCGACCTATCTTAACCCTTATTATTCAGAGAGAGCTCTAATCCTACATTTACTGAAGTGCATGAACTTAAACTAAAGATTAAAGAATACTACAAGGCTGTTGTACTGCTGTGCTAAAATATATTGTATTTGAAATATATTTACCTTTTTCAGTGATAGCACCTGAACTTAATGATAGACCTTTTATAAACAAAACTGTTACGAAAGTGCTTGTTTTCTTCGCCGATATTGTATCATTCTGAGTGCATTGGTACTGCTCTGTTGCTGCTACAGGTGCTTTATTACTCTCACACTCTAGTCTGTGAAAATTGTAGTGAAGAGAAAAAGCCTTCCCTGAAATTATGGAAGTATTTTTTAACATAATCCCAAAGTTATTAGAAATTCTTCCTCATTTTGGGGGTCTAGGGATCATCCATGTTTCTGCAGAGCTTGAAATAGTATAAGCGCAGTTGTGCTGTGCCTCTTGAAGAACGTCTTTTCAGCTTAGTTTTGAGTAAGATTACGAAAATCAAGTTATTTAACTCAAACCAATGTTTGGTTTAACTTTTAATACTGGCTAGTATATATACTTAACCATAAATACTGTGCCAGGTTGTGCTGGCCTTGGGCCCAAGATCCGTGTTCTCCATTGCTGTGGGAATCATGCAGGAATTGGAGCTTCCACGTGCACGTCATGGGGTCTGGCCCAGCACCCCAGAGCCCAGAGCAGGGCTTGCTCCAAAGCCAGCACAACCGGGGGGCTTCACCTCAGCGGGGTCTGAGAGCCGCTGTCTGAGCGGCTCTTCCTGCACTTCCCAACCGCTGCTTCATTCACTGCTTCCTTCCCATAGGGGACACCTGGGAGCTCCATATTCTGCTGCTTCTCCATATTCTTCTGTATTGCAGGAATTTTAAAATACGTACATAAATACATATATATATAGGAACATACATAAATACACACACACATACATATATATACACATATGAATGGAACTTGTACAGAAGGGATTTTTTGAAATGGTTGTCTGAAGTACCTTTTCTTAAATGAGTTGGTGGCCAGTCCAGATTCATGTTTGGTGCTGAACATCTTCCTGAGAACAAATTTATCTTTCAAGGTCTAACTGAATGAAGTCTGTTGCAAAAACAAACTTCTTATCATCTGTATCAGTAGTTGTAGCTGTCATTGATATGTTCTCTATGACTAATAGGATGTGTGCTAGGGAATATGAGAAAGATTTTTGTGATCTAGGTAGTTTTTACTATTTGAAACTTGCGTCTGGGCATTTTTAAAATTCTAATTAAATTAATTTTAATGATTAGCCAATGGGTGCTGTTTATAATGAACTATCTGTTCACTATGTTTAAAACTGCTGATTTTAGGAGAATGAGAAAGGGAAAAAAGTTGGTTTATTTCAATTCTACTAATATGCATTTAACATACATTTGAAACCTGCTAAAGACGGACATTGAGGACACTTGTGTGTGTGCACCATAGCTCGTATAAGAAAATTAATGTGTTGTATTTCCATGTTTAGATATTGCAAATGGCTCCAGTTCAGGAGGATACCGCCCCCCTCCCAGAACAAAAGAAGTGATCATCAATGGACAGACAGTGAAACTAAAATACTGTTTTACTTGCAAGATTTTCCGCCCACCTCGTGCCTCACATTGCAGCCTTTGTGATAACTGCGTAGGTAAGTATAGGAAGATGTGTTCAATTTAATTTGTATGTTCTTAATACATTTCAAATACATTTGGTATCAGAGAGAAAAAGAACCAATCTGAGTTTGATGACAGGATTACCCAGAAGGTCTTTTTCTGCCTTCATCCTTCTTCCCCTAGCTAATTGTAAGTAAATGCTAATTATTTTAAAGGAGGCAGAAGATGAAGAGATTTGGCCTCTCAGTTGTTTCCATCCTAGGAAAGAAAAATATCTCTTGGCACATACACTTTTCCTGAACCGCTCTGCAAGACAAGGAACGGACCCAGTTTGAGTAAGACTGTCTAGTATGTACCTTGAACTTTCTAGCAAAAAAGAAAACCAAAGTTTAGAGGAGTCTCTGAGCTATTTCTTCACCAAACTAAACTGAGGACAAGGAGCTGTTTTTCCAGTTTTAATTCCAGTCTAACTCTATAGGGCATAATTTAAATATGTAGGCTTTGGTCTGTGGCCAGAATATATACTGTAGGTAATATCTAGCTTTGAACAGTTTCAAAGCTAGAAATTGGAAAAACAGAATCCATACGAAGTTACTGGGCAAGCATCATATTTTGGGAGTGAGTAGATAATGCTAGGACTTACTTGTAATGATGTTCTCTCTTGCTTTCTCTCTCTCTTTGAGCATATTGTTTTTTTCCATGACATTTTTCTTTGGAGGCTAGGCAAGGTGATTAAGATATGTTTCAATTCAAAAACCAACCGAAAAACCCACCAATCAAATCTAAGTAGTTTTCCAGTTAATTAGATCACATTTGGAGTTTAGGCAGCTGATTAGCCCACTGTTGAGCTTGGATCTTATGCATTCAAGAAAATAATGCAGAAAGATGTCTCCAGCTGAGAAATGTAATTGCAGCACTCGGCGGTGATATTTTTAGATATAAAGCAGTCATTGGAAGAATTATGTCTTCGTACTTAGATGATATTCATAGAGTGAATACTCTTAGATGAAAATGAAGTATTTAGCCTTTTAGCCCTGTATGATGGATTGATATTTATAGATGGTTCCTTTCGTAAATAATTAGTTTTTCTGGTGTTGAAGATTTATAAAGCGTTGTAAAAGTCATTGCACTTCACAAATAGGAATGTTTATGAATTGCAGCTGATATGTTCTCAGATAAGTATTCTGTTACACTGCTGTGGTATTGCTTGACAAGCCTCACCATGTGAAAACACAGTTTTAGACCAGTTCAATAAATAAAAGTTAGGAGCTGCTGTCTTTACAAAGTGTGTGCGTAACTGTGACCAATTTTCTTCACATGTGCACACCAAAACTTATTTTAAAATAATGCCTAAACTTTTCTTAATACTCTGAAACGGAAGAATTGTTTTACAGGTTATTCCATAATCTGATAATGTTCTTTTTGTGCTATATTTTAGAAACCTACTGTGCAAAACGTCTGATTAGTGATGGGGGGCAGGACTAACTCAGGAAAAACCTCTGTATTTTGTTTATGTTGGACAAACAGATGTGACACTATGAATGTATTTCAGAAGAGGACAGATGAGCAAATTCCTTAAATGATAATTGTATCAAAAAGATTACTCTTCTGCTCATAAAATGGCTATGAGATCTTTTTTTTGTCTTATGCAATTATGATTTGAAGTTTTTTTTTTCATATTTCATCCATTTATTGGAATGAATTGCCTGCAGTTTGCTCCTCAATTTTTAGAATGGGAAGCACAAAAAGTGTGACGACTTCGAGGTACAGGGCATAGTACTGTCATTTCCTGATTAGCTACAGATATTTCTCATATAAATATGCATGTGCTTTTCATGCAAAATATGAAACTTACTAATATTAGTAACTAATTTCCTGTAAAAAAAAAATCTCAGAAGAAGTGGATGGTTCAGGCACTTGTGAAAACTGCAGTCTGAGAGTGCACACTTGATCAGACTATGTATTACTCATCTGCCTCTCCATTTAAGAGACAGGCTTGTCTCTATGATGATGCTTTTGCTTAATTTAGGTTTAGTCTTACTTAGCTTTGAGTTTTCTTGTATCACTGCAATTTGCTAGTTCCCCGTTAATGTAACTAAACCAATGCAAAAACTTTCTTACTTCACAGATGTGTAGACATTTAAGTAATTTAATATTGCAACTCATGAACAGGCTGCCCAGAGAGGCTGTGCAGTCTCCTCTGGAGATCTTCCAAACCCGCCTGGATGCCACCCTATGTCACCTGCTCTGGGTGTCCCTGCTGGAGCAGGGGGGTTGGACTGAAGTCTCTTCCAACCTCAGCCATTCTGGGATTCTGTGTGAACTCCTTTTTGCCATGTAGCTAGTTCCTGAAGCATTTGCTGGATAAGTAAAAATCAACTACAGAATTGTATCATACGGGAATGGAATCTTTCTTCAAACCAGCATTCCCTGCACAGAAAAGCCAATATGCTTTCTTGCTTTCTTTCCTAAAAGAATTTCATGTTTCTAAGCAAAATGACTATAGGGTGAGAGAGAGGTGTTTTATTCGATATTTTCTTTTGATGCATTTTTACTCTAAAACATACTTAGCATCTAAAAAAAATAGTAGATACAAAAATGCTTTTGTGCATTATTTTCCATTTTACTTAATCCTAACTTTTTAGTTGGCCAGTAAACATTATCTATTACTTCTTGATCTGGGTTATGTTTTCTATTTCTTCGCTAATATTATACAGAATGTCACCTACAGTATTTCCTGAAAATAGGAAGTAGTAGTAGCGCAAATGCGGCTAGCTTTGCAATACCTTCATAGAGTATCTAGAAAAATCTAGATTTTTGTGCTGATGTGCTGTTGCGTTTATGCCTTCAAAGGTTTGGTCAAATAAGTGTTCCCTGAGGTAAAGATCTTGGATGGGTTCCTGGCTTGCTTTCTTTAACTGCCTTTCTGAATGTCAGGTGGAAGTTAGCTGCTCAAGGGCTTTCTGTGTGCCATATGTCTGCTTTAAAAACATAAAATAATGTAAATATAGTAAATAGAAGAACTAAAGTAAAATTTGTGTGTATACACACATACATACCTAAAAATAATTCATACATACATAAAAATAATTCAGCAGTCAACTTAGTTTGGTTGTTGCTGGGTTTTGGCAAAAGATTTTGATTGCAGTATACGATGCTATTAAAAAGCCAGAGGCTGGACTCTGTCTGGAAATGACATTTCTTGATCATTTGTTTCAGCATTGACTGTCTCATTTCCTTTTTTATTTTGTTTTGATAAATAATTTTATTCTTGTTTGCTTTCCACAAGAAAATTAAAGTAAACACGATTCAATTGGCTACGTCTGAACAATTTATTTAAATACTGTACAGAATGACTAAGTAGAAATGCTAAATAATTATTAGCAAGCAGTAAATCAGCTTAGTCCACTAAGCCTGAAGTCTGAAGACTCCCTTGCATTGATAGGCCTCATCTTTGCCTGCCAAGCAAATTAGCCCATCCTAGACTACGGCAAAAATTCAGCGTGATGGAAGGAGAGACACCACATACATTAACCTAAAGGAACACAACCTTTTTATTTCTGTCAAATCTGTGCATCTTAAATCTGTACGTGATTGTTAAACAAAGATCTCTCTTGATGCTCAACTGTGTTTCTTTCAATACAGATGATTTTTTCACAGAGGATTGAAACCTTCAAAATTTTGAAGTTGGTTGTCACAGAATAACTGTGAAATGTGTTAATATTTAATAAGGTTTGCTAAGAAATCAGCTAGACATTTCCAAGCTCCTAGATGAACACGAGAATGGATAGTCTTAAATTTTGCTTAGTGCAGTAGCCTATTTCCAGCCATTCTCAGCGTGGATCCCTAGGGAAGAACAGAAGAAGAGAGCAAGCATGCAATGATACTTCCTGCAGAATATTCTCACGCTCTCGGAAATTTGCAGCCTAGGCTTTCCTGTACCCTGGAGGGTTATTCCGTTTCAGTAGCCCATGATGGATCCTACTTGGCCGCCTTTATGCCTAACATAACCTTTTTCAGATGGGAAAACAGGATGCCACATAGTGCTAAAAGACTGTGTGTCACACTGGCATTTTCTGTTGATTTTTTTTTTCTCAGTGGGAGGTAATATTCTTCTAATTTGTATATCTGATTTTCATTTCTCTTCCCATTTCTCATCCTAAACATGGGAGTAAGGGTCGGGATTTGGTGGGGAGAGGGGTTATTGTTCTGAGTGTTCTTTTTTTTAATTTTTTTTTGCTTTTCAAGTAGAAGATATAAAGGATATAAAGGAAGGAGATGAGTCTAGAAAGTTGCAACATTGTGAATACTTTACATTGTGAATACTTTTTGACCTTCATTTCTTTTCTCTCACTTTTTTTTTCTTTAAGACCATATTGTATATGGTTAGCATTCTGTACTAATTCTTTATATCCACTGTAAAATTACATATGTTGCTTTTTGGGATAGTGATATAAGTGAAATGCTGCTTTCTATTTTCATTAACTCATATCTATCTTAGACAGTAGCTAGCCATAAGAGAGAGAACATCCTGGGAAAGGTAATAGGATATAGTTCCCTGAGGATGGGGAAGAAACAAAATCAGATTTGTTTACACTAAGTTGTAACATAGTCAAACTGGTGGCCCTTTAATGAAGAGGAGGGAAAAAATAAAAGACGGAAAACAAACAAACAAACCCCAAAATATGAAAATACAAATACCTACATCATTGGCAAAGAAATTATCATTTTTAGTCCAGAACTGGAAAGGTAATACTAGAGCATTATATAGTGACATCCTTGAATGTAGGAACAATTCTCTGATAAAGAATATAAAAGTATAGTGCAGGTTTGTCGAGGATATTGAGGATATTTCATGTTTTGATGACTCTAATCGCTTAAGAGAAAGCAGTGAAAAGCAGTGAATTTGAGATAAGCAAGAACAAACTGTGCGGTTTAAAGAAAAACAAAACTGGAAAACATGCAGTATTAGAAATCAGTAGACACCCCCTTTTCTGTTTAAATCACTGCTTCCATAAAGGATTTCTCCCAGGCAGTCACAGACACAGTAGTTTGTTTCTGACCTGGACTCAATTAGGTTGATTTATTGTTTTGAAAATATACTGTGTCATTTACCAGCAGTATACCAAGCAGCAGAATTCAGATAAAAACATTCCTGTTTAAAAAAGTAGTTTCCCAGATTAGGCACCACTGCTGTAAATTTATTTTCTTAAAATGCAGAATTAGTTATTTAAACATACAGTGCGTCACTGGTGGAAGATAAGGGGCTAGTGTGTTCAGAGAGAAGCTTTTCCCAAGGGCTGTCATTTTAGATGCCACCATCTTCTGGCTTGGAAAATGTGAGATAGTTCAAATAGGCCAAGTGTTGGCTTTATAACGGCTTGGTTTTTAACATCAACACTATGCCTGAGAGTAATTTACCCTAAGCTTCCTGGTGTTGTATAACCAGTGTGCATTTTCCTTGATGTCACAACCTGGCTTGGTTTTAATTCCGTTCTGTAGCACTCTTCCTTCATCACTCTATTATCTCATGTTTTGCTTTCAGTTTCCTTTTCCTGACCTTCAACTGTTTCTCTCCTTACATTTCCTGATCTTAGCTAGAAAAGTTATGAATTGCTAATAGGAAGTGAGTACAATAATGAAGTGCATACAGTTACTCTTTAGCTCAACAGTTGAGTCTATAAGGTGGTCAACTGTTAGGTCTACTTTTTCTTTTCGGTTTTCACAGATGGGAGTCAGTTTTGGCTCTTTCTGTTGCAGGTGCACTGCAGACAATACCAGAAGTACATACCAGCACTTAGAGAAATGACCAATCATTCGTCAATGGTTATGCAATTTATATACTGCACATACTTTAGAAATACAGGGAGAATGGCATGTTTCTCAAATTTTGTAGTCCAAACATTAGAAAACATTGCAGGAAGCCTGTTGAAAAACAATGTGTGTTGCAGGTTTCTTGAGAGAAGGATCACAACTTATGTGTTGTCCTGTCTGTGGAAGAAAAAGCAGAGATGGTCTAAATACCCCAGGATGTGAAGCTACTAAAGAAAATGCAAATATTTTTAGGAACCTAAGTAAACAAATATTTACATTTGAAGCAATAACAATTGAAAGATGGTTAAGGAATTCAAAGGCAGAGATAAAAGTTGTGTTTTGTAGAGAGCAAGAAAGAACAAAGCCCTGAACTTGGTGGAGACTGATAGCTGTATGGTAAGGATACCAAACTTCCCTCAGGAAGCAGTGAATACTGCCTTTTATTTACAGGATTGTGTATGTAAAGGAGAGAATGTGAAGCAGTGAGGTCCTTTCCCATGCACTCTGATTATTTTTCAAATAGCATCCATTCTTAATTGCCACTGGTGCCTTTGAAAATGTCACTGTTAATGTGCTTGCAGGCAAAGGGATTTATTGTTAATTAGTCAATATTTATTATTGGAGGTAGCACTGAAGTGAGCTATGTGGTGATATAGTCTAATTACTCTGAAATATCCTAGGGCAATGACTGGATGTTTTTCGAATAAATCAATTGCTATTTTTATTAACAAAATTAAGCGTGTTTATTTCCCTTTTGTGAATAACATGTGTTTGCCACTATTGGAGCTGATTAGCATGTAAGAAGTTGACTTTGCAGCTTCTTGGCAGTGGTTTTTTTTTTTTTTTTTTTTAATACCCATATAAACAACTTGGCTTTCTGGGATAGTATTTAAATGATCTGCAAAGTAAAATGTCTGCGTATCCCTTGTGTTTGCTTTTCTCAGTGACTTTGTGGTGTAGCTGTCCACCCACATTACTGATTTATCTCATTAATTAGAGGCCTGCTTTTCACAAAGTTACATTACTGTCTCACTTTACATCACAATGTAGAGATTAGTTTAGTGCCTAGGATGTAATCTGGAAGAAATTTTTGATAATATGTATTTCCTGAAGGTAAACCTGAGCCTAAAAGGCTCATTCTGTTCTATTTTGTTTTCTTGGAGTGTTTCAATTTGGGGTAAGAGTAAAAAAGTGCTCAAGTTTGGTGCTTTAAATGACCTATTGTGCATTGTCTCTAGCAGATGTTCCGAAATAACGTAAGAGTGCATATAAATGCAGTTCTCAATCAGTTCTTTGTTGTTTTATTATTGACTAATTTTCTTTATAAATTTCCCCTCTGATTTCATTCCAGAAAATAACATCAGAGGCATTGTCAGGAGAATGACTACCACACAGGTGGATGTGATGTGTGCCAAGATATACATATTGATCTATATTTTTAGATTGCTGTTGACAGTGGAGGGCAAGTCCCATCAATTTTGTTAAGATGAATAATTTTTGTCTAAGTGATGATTTTTAAGTAAATGGAACAAAGCATCTGAGCATGAGTTTCGTTAGGTTCTGTTAGGTTTGAGCTACTGTATTTTAGAACAGAATAAACAGTTTCTGAAATAAAAAGTACATATCCTGTATAGGAAAATATAAAAACCTCGTTTACTTTTCCATTTTAATAGCAACCAGATTCAGAAAGTACGCTTTGCTATACAAAAGAGCACGTCAAGAAGCTGAAATAGCTATAGTCATATCATGATGTCATGATCCTACAAAAAGCTGTAATTGTCATTATTGTAAATATGTGCAGATGTCGGCGATCGCTGCATAACTGCCCAGTGTGTGCAGAACAAAGGCCTGGTAGTACCTCTGAGGTAATTTGGATTAATGTGGCCCAATTATTTGAGTGATGTGAGCAATTTTGACTGTTGTCTAGTTTGAAAAGTAGACTGTCGACTCTTCAAAATCCTAGATTTTCATGCATTAAATAGAACTCAAGTATTAAATATTAAAATCATTAAACTATTACAATTATAATTATAATAATTAAAATTATTAAATATTCACTGAATGTCTTAGGTGTATGTCTTTGCTGTACAATGCTTTACTTGAACGAGATGAAAGAATAAGGAAAGAAATTTTAACTTGTGTGCATTAGAATCTGCTAGTGTGCATGTGACCTACATGCTTTTGTACCTGTAGACTTTGTGTCTTATTGAGACCTGCCTTCACGCTAAGCCTTAGAAAACGTACGTTGGCTGGTAGCAATTCAGTCAAGCAGAGAAAAAAAGCAGCAGTTCATAAATAATAATAAGTGCTGTTAAGGTCAGAAGGCATTACAGAGAAGAAAGGCTGCAAGCTGAAGGACCAAGCTGGCCTACAAATGTTCCATGTAAAAGCACTTTTTTGTTCTTCCATGTGATAGAACTTTACTGAATGTTTTAAAAGAGGAAAAAAATCCTTAGGGTCATTTTGCACATGGTTTCCTTGTGTGCAGTCATTCAAAAATGGAAGAGAAGTGTTTAAGGATTTAAAGAGTCTGCTTGCTGGGCTATGGAAAGCAGTTATTTGTCTCTCTGGTCCCAAGCAGCATGGAACATATTTCAGTGGGCCTTGTGAAGAAACACTCTGCTTCTGTAAAGCCCAAACTTGACATTGCTTATAAAATAAGAACTGTTCTCATTTCTGTTTTTATTTGAGATAGCCAGCAGTTAACATTTCTTAAGCAAGTTTGCAAATGTGAATGTTTCAGGGGGAGGAAAAAGAAAGAGGAATATCCGAAGTATGGTATAACTTGTATGAGCTTCTGTTATCCCGTTAGCACATATTATTAGGTGAGCTTTAGTTGGACTGCTTAGTCATGCTGGCAGCTTATGGCTTCCAAAGGGATGGTCTGCTAAGTTCCTCCCCTTCATTCCCACTTGTGTGGTTCCCTCCTCCGTGCTGATTCAAACAGCCCTGGGTAACACATAGCCCTTGGTAAGCTACCTTGCTTCCTGAGCAGCCTTAATTCCCTTTATTCTTCCTTTTTTCCTTTTTTTTTTTTCCCTCTCTCTCCTCTGCCAGGTTAGTTTACTAGTTAACTGACTTGCCTCATAAACAGCTTAGGTGAGGTAAAGAGGGGTGAAGGAAAGTCAGCTCACGACATTTTTCACTGCCAGTTGACAGATTGCCTCAGTAAACCTTCCCACAGTTTTGGGTATGCGGGTACTGATTGTATGCAGAAGCTATTACCCAAATTCTAAGCTATTGATGTCTTAGGAAAAAAATAGTATAATGAACAGTATTGGAGCCTTCCTGATGTCGCTTGAGGCTTCTTACCTCTTTGTTTTTGTGTGATCGTTGCAGCAGCATTTCTAGTCTCCATATACTTGTTTTTTTCATTGATACTTCACCTGATAAAGTGTTCATATATTTTCTCAGTCCTTTTTATTCTACTTTTGTTCTTAGGCTCTTCAGAATTAGTCAAAACTGGATTTCCTGATCCATTTTAACCGGTAGTGCGGTTGGTGTTATAACTAAGCTAATTTAATGCATAGCTGTCTCTGAAGGGGTTATTTGATCTCTTCTTGGGCAGCATATTCTCCCTGCTGCACTTTGTGCCAGCTTTGGTGTTCAGTATTTTGATGAGCTGGTTTGTGGAACTAAGCAATAGAAAATCAACCCAGTTTTCAGTTACTCTGCCTCACTGAACCACCTCCCTAAGGAGAAAATGAGCACTAGTCATAGCCCAAGGAAGGAGGGCCATAAACACACAGGGAAGAGGCTGCTCACAGGATGCTAAAAGGGGGGAACAGGGCCATCCCTTTCAACAGTAGTTTGTTATTAAGTGTTGATATAGCTGTTATACCATGTCCTGAAGCAAATGCCTGCCTTATTTTGTGTGAAAGTCAGAGTGCAGGAGGAGGATCTGTCCTAACTTCTCTGTTCCTGGGATGCTTCCATAGACAAACTTTCCAGGCCTTGTATCTTCCTTCCTCCCACATTAGGAGTTCTAATATACATCTTACCAACAACTATTTTTATTGCAAACATTTTGATTCTCTCATTTGCTGCAAAGATTTTTGCAATAACTTTGACATAAATATCACATTAGCTAAGGTAGGAAACACTGTGAATTTAAACCAAATTTCCAGCCACCACCTTCAGACAGTTTGTGACTCTTCATAACACATGTCATTGCATTTATATTTGCATTGCATTTTAAGTTCATTAGGCCAGAATTCCCATTTTCTCTCAGTATTATTCTTTTTCAAGGAAGGTAAATCCTAATTCTTCTGCCAGAATGATCCAAAACAAGCAAAAATGATAGGCAAACATTGTTTTACCCAACTGATGATGGTTTGGTTTGCAGGTTTCTGGACTGTTGAGGATGAAAGTTAATATAATTTGTTATTTCTTCATTAATACTTATTAAGCTATGAGATACTATAAGAAAGAAGAAAGAGCTCTAAAGAGAGGCAATATGTATTTTTTGATAGTGCTAGAAGTTTCTGCTTAGTATATGTTTGCTAATTTTCGCATTGACTGTTGACTCTTCTCTTGCATTAATAGCTAAGCAGAGTGGTTCAAAAACTCTAAGATGATAGGTGTTTTAAGTTCAAAATCCCTTTACTTTGCAAAATAAATACATAAATAAAAAAAATGCCGTTAATTCCTGAGGATTCTTTAGACCTTCCAGTAATCATTATGGAATTTGATGGAATGGATTTTTTCACCTAGAGGCTGAATGAACAGGTCAAAAACATTTCCGGGGGTGGGGAAAAAAAAAAAAAAAAAACCTACAAGCAGCTATTTGAGTGCCTGGTGTCTCTCTGGCACTTTGTTCAAGCACCAGGCAAAGTGAGCCTTGTCTGGCATATAATGTGGCTATTATCTTTAACTTGCATGTACGTGTTTGTGTTCAGCTGAGTAGAATAATCCGTTACTATTTAATGTACTATTTTGTGGCACATAGCATTCATGTCAAATCCCTTTGTATATTTAGAGCTTTTTATTATTTGTAATGCTCTGTATCTGTAGAGCTGGGATTGCTCAGCCTAGAGAAGAGGAGGCGCCAGGAGGATTGTGTCCGTGTGTATAAATATTTGAAGGGAGAGTATAGTGAAGATAGAAACAGACTCTTTTCAGAGGTGCCTAGTGACAGCGTGAGAGGCAATGGCCCTGAACAGAAACATGTGAAATTGTCTGTATTTACAGAAAAAAAAAAAAAAAAAAAAGTACCGGCAGGGCAACAGAGCACAGGCTGCCCAGAGAGGTTATGGTATCTCCTGAAAACCTGAGTGGACACAGTCATGGGTCACCTGCTCTAGGTGACACTGCTTGAGCAGGGGGGTTGGACTGAATGGTCTCTAAAGGTCCCACTGACCTTAGCCATTCTGCATTTTTTTGTGACTGTTGTTGAGAAAGATAAAACCCATTTTTTTTTGTTCATAATACTAATTGTAATAATTTGGTTCAATTTGAACACTTTAATAAAAAGCTTTTCTTATTCAACTAATATGTTCTGACCTATTCTGCTTTATTAACATCATAAATAGTTATTTTCACAGTGATTAGTTAGGCTATTATTGTAAAAACAGAACCTTTCAACTTACCAGAAAGTCTGAAGGCAGAAATGGAAAGGAGTTATCAAGGTAGTTTGCAGTATGGAATGTGTGTATGTCCATTTATATGTCCACCCTACATACATCTGAATATCATCATGGCTAGCAACTGGTATTTATACTAGTAAACTTGTTGGTTCCTACTGTTTCAGCATAAAAGAGAATTAATATATATATTTTAGATTCTTCTTCCAAAGACACATCATGATTGTTTTTTTCTGAAGCAATAGGGTACAAAAAGACCTTTAGGACTATGCTTTTAAAATGCTTTTTAACTTGATTTTCCTTTGTGGTACTACTTGCACTAAATGTACTGCACTAGATACTATTAAATGAAGTGTTTATCAGAGCATTAGGACTCATGCAGAAGCACAGATTTTAAAAATAGAACTGTCCAGGTTCAGTGTGTGGTTGCTTTGGGAATACTACTATATTGCATTGAGGTAAAGGTGATAGTGTCTACCCTTTTTGGTACTTAAGGTACTTAGTATTCATAGCAATACTCAACAAATTAAAGTATTTTTGAAGCTTTGCCCTAAGAACATTCAATAACTTCACCTTGAATAGCCCTGTTGAAATTTGAAACAGATTTATGGCAAAAACATGTGGTTCAAACAGCTGTCACACAAAACTAGTTTAAAAAAAAATCTCTGAAAGTCTAGTGAACTCAGAAATCTATAGTGCATGTTGTTTTGACTTTGTTGCTGTTGTTAATGAAGATAATCCTAAACACATCCTTCAAGGAAAACCTCTCATGTAGGTCTTTAACATAAAACCATAGCTAAAATAAACTAGTCTGTTTGAACAGATGTGCCTTTTTAACACAGAGCTTAAGGACTTCAAATTTGTAGCTTGCCTTTCCTGTGCAATTACAAATAGAGTGATATCATACGTCAATGGAGGCATAAAAGTCAGAGAAAACAAAACAAGATTTGGACAAGGATCAGAGAGTGAGAGGGATTCAGCATGAGAGCATCTGTCTTATGTTATAATCTTGGATTTGATTAAAAATTTAAAATTCTGTTACTATGTCATGTAATCTCTCCAAAGCAAAGTTACGAAATGCTGTTTTGTTTCCTGACAATCATTCTGTTTTCGTTACCCGATGTATTGGAACTGGGAGGTTCCAGGTTGCATGGGGAGACCTGCACAAGCAGCTGGATTAACTATTCCCTGTGACATCTGCCAACGCTGGGGCATTTCCCTGATGTTCTGGAGGCCAGTTTCTCAGCTGCCCTGGCCTTTTTCTGACTCACTAATGAGTTAATCTCTCAGAGAAATAAAGGGAAAGGGCTTGGTGTAGTACGGAAAAGAGGGAGCCCACGTGATACATGGGGTGACAGACCAACTTGTGCCATATGGTGTTCACAAAGATAAAACAAGTGATTAAAAAGCAAAACATCTAATTTAAAAAAAAAATTATTAAGCTAAAGGAGAAAGTGGATTTTACCAGACAATCTAAATCATAATCAGTGAAAATGTTGTGGTTTTGGTTCTACAACTTTGAACAGTTCTGTATGGCAATGTCAATTCTAAGTGGGAAATTGGGAGGTCTGAAATGGATAATATTTGAACAATACTAAAAGAAAAGGGAGAAAGTGGAAATACTTCATGTGCCGTAATTGATGAGTGATATAATGGTGGGTATAAACCTTTAAAGGTATGATCATGAAATATGAAGAAAAAAGAAAAAAAAATCAAAACCTCCAATTTTGAGTAGAAAAGTCATTGGAAAAAACAATCCTTACATTTTAATTGATACTGTGACATATGCTGCTGGAAAATATACACTTATCGGTCAAACTGTGCAATTTATCATCATAATATTGTTAGTTTAACAGAAGCTCGCCTCAGCCATACTTTTTCTTTAAAAAATGTAAAGTTTCATTAAAATATTTGTTTTTTCATTTCTATTTTTTCTTTTTTAAATGAGATTTCTCTGTGGCCTGAGTTCTAATATAGTATTCAGAGAGCTTTTTTTTCAAATAAAACAACATTCTATTAATTGTTTTCCATTTTTTTTTCTTCTGCCTCTCATTTCAGAACGGTTTGATCACCACTGTCCCTGGGTAGGCAACTGTGTGGGGAAAAGAAACTACAGATTTTTTTATATGTTTATTTTATCTCTGTCCTTTCTGACAGTCTTTATATTTGCATTCGTTATCACCCACGTCATCCTTCGTAAGTATGCTGGTGAAATCAGATTACGTATGTAGCCATTTGCTTGAGTTTTTTATTTTTAAGTTAATCTTTTGATCATTCAGGGCTTGTTTATTTATTTATTTATTTATTTGCCTTTTCTCTGAAGCGTCACAGTCTCCAGTGACTCCCATTCAGGGTCTGTAGTAGACCCTGAGCATGGTAGTCATTGATGCAGCACAGGCTTTATTAGTGTTATTTTTTTTTTTTTTTTTTTTTTGCCTTTGTGGACAGCTGTTTTGCAAAAACAGCACACACATTTTACATCCCATCGTAGAGTTAGTAGCATTTCCCCCTCAAAACAACTGTGTGTGCTTTCTCAACAGTAATCTTTGGTCACTTGCTATTCATCCAAAAAAGGTGACTTAGAAACTAATAATTTGAGCTATTTTGCAGCTTCTCTTGTTCTCCTGTTTAGTTTTACATCTTCCTCTATCCTGTTTTTGACATAAGCAACTTTCATTTGCATAGACATTCTGGAAATGATTGATTTATAATATAGTGAATGTTGGAAGATGAACATTCATGATTTTGAGGCAGATTTTTATTTGTATTTGGGATTGGGTTTAAGGATTTTTTTTTCAAAGCTTTCTTATTTTCTTTCTTTTCTTTTTTTTTTCCTCACACACATAACAAATTGTCTTAGCTTCTGCATGTTGTTATTATTCCAGTTTGTGGTGATAGACTATATGAGCTGTCTTCAAAGACCTGTTTTGTATTCTGGATTTTTTTTAACCCACTTTCATTAGGAAATTTAAGAATGCTGTATCTTTTTTTTTACTAAGTGTATGGGGTGTGTCCTCTTGAACAGAATTTTTTAAAACATTTTTGAAATACGATCTTTTTGCTGCTTTATGTTCCTTGTTACAATGGAAACCTGATAGAAACAAAGTCCTGTTTATTTTATAATACATTTAGAAAGCTAGCTTCATAATGACAGTGCTTAAAAATCATCTAAGAAAACATATGCCAGATTGTGCTCAGTTTCTTAAGTTATTTACTGGGTGTGGGGATGAAAATTTGTATTTTGAAAGGCAGAACTCCTCTCGCTTGTGCTTCACAGCAGAAGGATAAGGTGACACTCCACAGTGCTCCTGTAGCTTGCATTTGAGACCAGAGCTAGGGACACTTCAATTCGGTGTGGTTCTTGAGCAGCAAGTTGTCCTCACTGACAGATACAGCAATTCTAGTAGTAGTTGCAATAGCAGAGGAAAGATGTACATGTACTTTAAAAAGGAAAAAGTAATTATTAGAAAGAGAATGCTTGCCAGTAATATTTAAATCCTTGAATTTTATTTGGATATACCTGAGCACACACATGCATAAGTTTTAAGGAGGAGGCACGCTTTTAACTGTGGTTTTGCCTGCTAGAATTCAGTAGTTGAAAAAGTAATTGCTCTGACAAGGCTTTTGTTGTTGAAGCTAATTTACCTTTATTTCACAAAAATGACAGTGCTTTTTCCCACTTCTAAGTATTTAAATTACTAAAATTTTCCTAGCATTTCATGTTCTGTATGCCAAGTGAATTTATCCAGTGTATCTTACCTTTATAATGTTGACCAATTAGAAGTGCATATCTAATTCAAAGTGAGCTTTAGGTAAAGGTCAGAGAAATGGATTATTTCCTGTTGTGTTTGAGAAATGCTTTAGGTATAGGTGTTGCAGGTAATAAACGTTAAATGCTGCCTTTTTAAAGTATATCACCTGTAAAAGATTTTGGCTGTAAAGTTTTCTCTCCATTACGTGAGTCAGAAAAACCTCTACAGTTCTGAGGATTGCTTGGTCTTTAAAGGCAATGGGAGCAGGTACGAACATTGAGCAGTTCTTGTGCTGTTTGCTCACTCATGTTTGCTACATTTGAAATTTAAGTTTGGCTTTCAGATTTATCTAGTGCATTCTTGATTGCGAACAAAAAGAGTTCCCTACATGCTTAATCAGTCTGAACTCCATTCTTTCTGTGCCCAGCATTCTTCTGGTGCTCTTCCTGTTCACTTTTTTTTTTTTTTTCCCACTTTTCCCTCAGCTGATTTTGCTTTATTTTGCAGCCCTGAGGTTATTCAACTGCTGTTTACTGTTAGACAAGGATCTTTGCAATGGGCATAGGGTGTGTTGCGCTGGTGTGTCTGTGAGCAGGCTGCCTCAGTCCTAATGTTAGGACCTAACCTAACTTAGTTAGGTCCTAATCAAGATTTAGGTCCTAATCAAGTCTCAGTCCTAATCTTAGGACTCTGGTCTAGTGTTTTGAAAGTCATTCAGCTGCAAAGATACTTTTCTTTTTTCCTTTCTTTCTAAGATGTCTTCTAATGCAGTGTTAGTTTGATGAAAAGGAGGATCACTTAGTGATAGTTCCTTAGTCGAAATAATACCATACTGACCGGGGGGGGGGGGGGGGGAGAAAAAAGGAAAATAAAAATAAAAATTTAAAAAAAAAACAGAACACCCAATGATAGGGTTGTTGTAACCAGTAAAAATACCTCCGGATTTGTATATTGTTACAATAATTATGTTTGCAAGGAACACTATGGTGAACCTGGAACCTCTGTGGAAGGAATATACATATATTTTCAAAGAAAATTCTGGAGACAAGCATCATGATGTTGCAAAAGAACTTGATCTCAGACAGGAATTTTGTTTATAGAGAGAGGAAGATTTTGTCACTTTATATAGTTGAATATTTTGTCAAAGAAAATGCCCAATTATTTGTATGTGGCAATGGGAAGAGACTATAGTAAAAAGTGATGTGTTTTTCACTACTTTTCCTGAAGGGGGAGAATAAATTTGTTCTATTTCTACAAATCTTGACAAAATTCTTGATTGTAGAGAAAGTTCTGATGATGTTGCCAAGTCCAGTTCTTAGCTCTTGATGATGAATTACCTTTGTCAGCAACATTTTATTCTGGATCTCCTGTGTTTGACTTCACGCCATCTGACAGTGGATATTTAGAAAGATGATGAGGGATAGTCATAGTAATCTTTAGGCATTTATATTAACAAAACCTTACATAGCTCATCTTAAGAGGGAAGTTCCTTCTCTGGCTTTGTTCTTGTTGATAGAAAACCTATTCTTTATCTTTTATATATCTCATATATATCTTATATTATATATCCTGCTTGTGCATACAGGTGGAACTAGGTGATCTATAGAGGTCCCTTCCAACCTTAACCATTCTGTGATTCTGTGATTTCTTGATACAGACAAAATGTTGTAATGATTTAATCTTGTTAGCTGGCATTTTTGTAATTTCTGATAAGCATAAGAGGCATTGAGATTTATGAGTTGTAGCTTAACTTCCTGTTTCTCAGGCCTTACTTTTGGATCATCCCTTTGAAACTTTCCCTCTCCAGGATTAAGAATCTTTGCACATAATATTATGCTGAAATAAGTCTGAAGTTGGTGTCTTTCAGTTATTCAACCCGGAGGCATCAGTATTTCGTTTGTGTGTTATAATGAGGAGCCTTTCCCTTCTGGGGGAATTGAAATAGTGTGACCAGCAGTAGGACATGCAGATAATACCTACCTGCTGCCATTGCCATTAAGGATCTTAAGCAGAAAGAAAGTAGGGGTATGTCCCACTAATCTTGTGCTTTGAGACTGTAAGACTCAATTATGAGATTCTAAAAGAAAAATCTCGAGACTCAGAAAAATAAGGTAAGTAATTTTTCCCTTTTTGATGATAAACAGTAAAATTGGCCAAACAAGTCTGGAGAAACAGTGTATTTTTTTAAGGATATCTTAAAATTTTGCTGTGAGAAATGCTTTCAACCTGATGCATTTAAATAAATTATAGAATAAAATAAAAGCTATGTATGCCTTATCCTTGTGTAACAATAAGACAGTTGCAAATTGTCAAATTGCCCTTTTTGACTGATGTCTCATGGCTGGAGAACCCAAGTAGAAGCTTCTCCATCTCTGATTCATTAGAACTGTTCTTGGGTTTGTTTCAACTAGCAGGTATTCTCAACTCAACCAGAGGCAACAAGCACCTCTACAAAAAAACCTATGTAAATTCAGTGAAAGCATAATTTTAGTCTAGAGAACTTCAGCCGTTTCCAGAATAAGGAACGGAAAGCTGAGAATCTGGGTTCATAGTATAAATTTCAGAAATTTTTCCAAGTCAAAAGTTGCTTTTGAAAAATAATATTTATTAAGGAAAAAATAGGGTTTTTTTTTTTTCCTATATTAGGTCTAAAAAGAACAGGCACAATCGGAGATCTTCTTCATGGGAAAGTATGCAGGCATCAATCTGGTATTACTGAGAAAATATACTACAGGTTGTTGTTGCAGCTGAACAGCATAATTTCAGATTCACATTAGTAAAACTATTCTGCAATTATTCAGTAGATATTCAAATATTAATTGTGTGAACTATGGTGAATACAGCCTGTAATTCAGTATGATATTCAGTTTGTAATTTGGGTTCTCTTTCTGCAGGTTCACAGCAAACAGGGTTCCTCAATGCCCTGAAGGACAGTCCTGCAAGATATCCTTTTGCTGAAAGAATTTGTAGCTTTTGTTGTGTAATAACATCTGAGATGCCTTTTTTCTTTGGTTGCTTGCTCTTGTTAGATGTGTGCTTTTGAGACTTTCATCAACGACTTCAGCACTTCCTGCACACACAGGATCACAACAGGATTTCTCACCAAATTTTGGAGTTAGGGAACAGATTAGCCTGTTCTTTAGCAGCACAGTATGTTTGAAAAAGTACTATACATGTGTGATGGAAATATGTTCCATATATTTGTGACGGAATTTGTAAATAAATCTCACACACAGGCCATGGTTTCATTTAGGGTTTTAATTATTCTGCTCTTTCTATAGTAAGCATATCTGAATTGGCAAGTGTAGAAAGTACCTGAAATGGCAAGTCAGAATACAAAAAGTGGACTGTGAAATAACTGAAACCTTAAGCTGCTTTTGAAGAGCTGAATACTTCAAAGTATTCTTAATGTTGATTTAACTTATTTACAGGTTTTAGAAAATCAGATTTTCAAGTGTCTACTTCTGTTAGATTACATAAAAGTAAATATATGCATACACAAGGACTACTATTTTGTAAATAATATTCCTTTTGTTACTTGACACCAGCTTTCTGTATATTTCAGTGAGAATGGAAAGGATTCCTGCTCCTGTCTGAAAGCAGTTAACATAAAGGAAAATGGGAAGCTTCCATTTAATTTTCAGTTTACATTACTGTATAGACTGTAAGCTTTCTACTTATGTACATCTTTTGAATGGTGTATCTGGATAAGCAGCTTGTACCTTTCAAAAAGCTTCTATTAAAATAATGCTTTCCTGTGCATGTGCTAAAGCATCTTCTGTTGGCTTGGCTATTGTACCTCATACAGTTTGTTCTTTTCTACAAAAGATTAAAAAGAAGAAACTTTTCTTTCCCCTCTTCACAGTCATTGATTGTTATTACTTAGAATGGAATCATGGGAAAACATTCCATATGGATTTCAGAATTTTTTTAAGGCTTGTTTTCTTGCCCTTTTAATGTATACCAGTTCTGTGTCCTCTGAGGGATGTCACCATTTTTTTTTCTCATTTTTCAAATAGAAAGGTTGATACATCCACTTACTTGACTCAGTCCTCACTGAGTTGCTCCGTTGAAGTTTTTCACGTATTAAAGGCCAGTAACTAGTTTTAAAACTGAATGTGGTGAATGATGGCACTGTTTATACTCTCTCAATTGTCTGTGAAGCGTAATGCCATTAAAATCCCTTTCTTGTCTGTGAAGATAAATGCAAAGAATGATGTACAACTTAAAAGGGAGGGGGGAGAGGATAAAATGCTTGTGAAGGTATGCCAGAAACAATTTTTAAGGGACAAGTTCCATTCTCTAAAATATCTTTTCATTTTAATGACAAGTAACCCGTTAAAACAATTATATCTATATTGTACATGAAGACATAGTTCTCTTTCCAGGTTGTCTTTCTATAAGTCAAATTCTGCAGATACAGCTTCTTCGCATATGTTTGTAAATATAGTCACTGAGTTGTAAAGCAAGTGCCCTTTTAAAGCAAAGCCACAGTTGAGTTTTTTTTTTTTTTTTGTAGAAAGTAATTTTGCAAAGCACAATTCTAAATAGCACAAAAATAGTTTCCAATTAAAAAATAATAATCATTTCTTACCAAAGATTCATCCCTCATTTTTTTCAAAGAGAGAATAGCTTTCAGTTGTGCTTAAGTCAAAAGGTAATTGATTAGACATTTCAGGATCCCTTGTACAAGAAAAACAGACTGCTTATTCATAATTTGTATTCAGACCTATACAAATCTGAAAGGCTGAATAGCACATTTTACAGAAGCAGACAGGTTTCATAGTGCCATACTGGACAATTTCACAGCTTAGTAACAATTCCTACAAGTAAAAAAATTGAAATTGTCCAAGTGAGTCTTCTCAGGCACCAAGAGAATATTGTCATCTCTTAGGATCTTGATGTGTGTATGGTAAGTGATACCATAACAGGGTGTTGAACCGAGTAACTGAGGAGTTCCCTTTCTTTGTCAGTAAGCACTACCGTGTGGTGGGCGAAACTCCAGTTCTGAACCCTCTCAAGTGTCACAGTGGTGAGAAGAGCTGTTACTGGTGTGCTCGGTCACACACCAAGGCTGCAGGACATTCATTTCCCCCCTCAGCTTCCTCTTTTCAGCTCTGGTGGTTCTACCTCTTTGTCTGCGTTGTAGATTCCAAAAAACGGTGCTTTTCTGAACTCTTCCTTAGGGCTTCTCCTTTCTCAAAGACCAGTTAGGTGGATTAGCTTGAGTTGCGTCTAATGTTTTCTGGCCGTTCCCCTTTCTTACACCTTCTGAATATCCATTCTTCCTCTTTCTTTAGCTGTGACTGTTGAGTGGCCGACAGAGGAATCTCTTATCTCTGTTGGTTTGATTCTCCTTGTGGCTGGTAGAAGAGCTGAGACACAGCAGTGGCCACCTTGCTGAGATGCTCCTAGGTCATTCTGCTACAGTAGGAGCAGATCTGGTTAAAATGTAAACATCCTTTTTCTAAACAACTCTGAATTTGAGTGAAGTGGAAGTTAATGGGAATTACAGAGGTAATTTATTAATTTTCTAATTATTTAAATCACAGCAGACTGCAAAACAAGACTCTTGACTATTAATTTATATTAAGATATTTTAGGATGCTTAGTTCCATCCATGCTTTTCCTAGGCTATATCTCTATATAGTGGTGCGGAACTTTCCTGTTTCTTTTCTGTTGATAGGTTCAGTGATAAGTGTATTATTTGTGTGTTTTAAAGCTGACAGTGTCCCTGTTATGGAATATTTTGAGGTGCTGTTGTCTTGGAAACTGACTTCATTAAAGGTTAGCGTATGGTTGGCGTAGAGATTATTTTTATCCTATTCTTTTCCTGTTGTCTTGTTCTTACTGATTTATTATATAATTTTTGTAGGAACCAAGGCCTTTTCTGCTCTTGATTCATGTTCCCTGAAAAAAAAAATGCTACTGAAGGATTGTAAAAAACAATATTAGAAGCAGCTGTATTCCAGGTTCCTGACTGTTGTTTATAAATGAAAATAAATATCAGTTTAAAAAATGGAACCATGGGCAGGCAGTCTTCTATAGGAAATTGCTCTTTGAGCTTGAGTATATAAAGTTTTAGAAGTACCTTCACTATCTCGTCACTGAGGTGGTGAAAATTTACAGTTAAAGAAAGTTAGTAGATTTGCAACAATATATGCTGGCTGACTTTACTAGTATACCGTCCTCACTTAGAAAGCCTAGTTACTTTTCTGTGGCATGCAAAGGTGGCTTGAAAGGGGGGAAAAAAGAAAAAGGCAAAAAAAGGGAAAATGAGTGAAAGACATGAGCTCACATGGACTTAAACATAATCAGACAATCTAGTAGTGATTTTTTTTGATTTTTCTATAAAGCTAAGGTACAGGAAAATGTAATGGTGGTTTTTGCAATGAAAATCTGTAGTTTCACATGTAGTTTAACCAAATCAGTATTGAAGCAGTTAGCTGATTTATTAATGACATATAATTAACCAGCAATCGGTGAACCATACATTCAGAATGAGTATCAGTAGTAGAACAGGTAAAACCACCGTCCTAGACACTTAGGAGTTATTAATGAAGACCTGCAAAAATGTCCCAGCACCTTTCTTGTAACTCAACCCTCCAAAGTCCTGGTGATGTGCACTCGTGCACACATGCACACACCTCCCTCTCCTGGCACCTTCCTTCGTGGCACGCTCCTCCTGTGTGCTCCAGCTTTGCAGGAACCTTGGCTGCTCCCGACAGCCTGCTGGTCAGCGTGCCGTTAGGAAAGAGCCGCACAGGTTCACATACACCCGTGTCAGATGGGACTCTGGGCACGTGGCACCCCAGAGGGCCACTAGCTGCTTGCAGACCGCTGGCAGCAGCGGACAGGGAGGATGCTGTGAGCTCTGGGGCAGATGCTGGAGAGTGACTTCTGACCACATCTTACCAGTTCCAGACCAAACCATATCCAGCCATGCAGGTGCCCCCATAGTTGCAAAGCAGAGTGTATCCTGTTACCACGGTGATTTGAGAAAGCAAGTGGATTTTGGACGTGGACCAATACCCTTCTGTATTGGGTAGTAACATTGATGGTAGTGTTAGGGTATCAGCAGCTTAACTTCCATAACAAAAGAAAGAAGAGTCTTAACACTTAATACATATAACTGGTCGATACAAGTTTACTCAGCTACTGTTATTGTATGAGCACAGGTATAGAAACTTTATTCTTGATCAAGACTTCCTTTATACACAGAGTGTTTATGCAAACATTTTTGTTCTATTTTTTACTATTCAGTTAGCCTTGGGTTACCTATCTTGTGTTTATTCTTCCCTTCACCCATTAGAAGTATTATTTACTGCTATTAATGTAGCTGTCTTAATAAAAATGTGGAAAAAATATTGGGTGAACATGTGAAATGTTCAGCTATTAAAAAGATCTGAACCACTCATCAGTAGTGTCTTGTCTTTCTCAGTCTGAAGACCCTTAAATAGTTTCTGGTGTAGATGTTATCCAGTGATCTATACGCTAAAGTTGACTGATGATAGGAATGCTTTTCTGTTGACCCTTTTGCAGGATCCTCAGGACTTCTAAGCAGTAGTGAAGTACAGGTTGGTAACTGTGATTTTTGTGATTGTAACTACTTGTTTTTAAATATAATAAATTTTGCTTGTGTTTCCTTGACTTTCAATTACTGTGCTGGAAGCTGTGGTGTGTTTTTTCTCTGTATGGTCCATTGTTGGTCTCTCAGGTTTTCACACTTATTTGATCAGCTCCAATCAAACAACAAATGAAGATGTAAGTTCATGGTATATTTCTACCTATATGTTTTCAAATAATAGTGATAACTAGATGATTAATTTTAATTGCATACATTTTTTTTTTCTCTGTAATTCTTAGAGAAGTTATTACTGCATAACTTGTGATTTCCTCAGTAAGAAAGGAGGAGGTAACACGACTAAGTTTGATTCAGAATGTCAGAGGCGATCTCTTGGACCATGCTTATTTGCCTTGATGGTCTCCTGGTTGCCTAGTGTGTCCATGGTGATTTATCCTGTATCTTGAAATAGGAAAATACAGAGAGTAGACAAAGAAGAACAAGCCAAAAGTGTATTTTATATATTTCAGTCGAGTAGAAAAACGCTGAATAGTTTTCAGTGTCTTTTTTATATGCAGTCCTAAATATTCTTTGACTCAAAAATTGCTTATTCTAAAAATTCCAAAGTATGTTGACCTCTCATAACAAAAACTTTATGTTTTATCTCATCTTTTCTTTGAAATTTCTTTGACAGTGTGAGGGGTATAACCTTTAGTAAGAAATACGTATTTAATTTAAAGGTCAACTTTATACATTTCTGCAGTTGTCCTATTTAGCACATAAGTTTTCATTGATTTTTGGTGTGAAATTAAATATGACTATATGTGGAGGCTTAATGTGCTCTAGCTAAAAGGAGAAAATAAAAATAGGTAGTTAGATAGTGGTATAGAGTGCTTGTTGGAATTTGACGAGTAACCCAAATACAGTGATCCTAACATTTTTGATTATTGGATCAAATAATCTAAATTACTGCATGTTTAAAGTACTAATAAAGTTACTAATGATTGCTGATTTTCTGCAATTTAAAAATGATTTTAACTTTTTGTTGTAGCTATTTCTTGATGGCTGATAAAATTAAAAGCATCTCTTGCACTGCCACATACATGTTTTATAGTATGTAAATACTCATAATATCCCTCATAATTAATCTTGAGGAGAGGAAAACCCCAAACTTACCAAAATAGACTCAGAATGGACTGTGCCTCAGGCCCAGGTATCCAAGCAAGGAGCCTGACTCTAAAGAAATTCATGTCATTAGTAAGACAGAGGAGATACGGTTGTGTTCCTCCGTTATGAGGTTCAGGCCAGTTTTGTGTCTCTAGATGGACCCTCACGCTTCCATCTTTTTTTCCCCAAAATAAATCTCTCCCTCAGAGTGTTGAAAAGCTGTCAAATAATGTCAAAGTAGACTGCGATAACATGTGTGAGTTTCAAGTAAACTGCTTAATAACTTCATTTAAAAGCACACATATTTTAGTTCAATACAGCCAGACATTTTACTGTGGCTGTTAAGTCTCTCACAAAAAGAAGTGTATGAGTGGCTAAAAGAAAGCGTAATTTGGGTGGAAAGGTAATGAAGACTGCAATTGCTTCATGATATCCGCAAGCCCTGTTGAGAATTTGGGAGAAGGAAAGGTTTTGTGGTTTTGTACAGCTTGAGTGCTCTATTGCTTGCTTTAGTGGTGTGTCGCAACTGAACCTCTTCTCTAGAACATGGTATAATCTTTGTACAATTACATCCAGACCTATTATGCAAAGCATGCTCAGATGCTGAAATTCCTTCTGTAAATATGTTGACCCTTTGAGATTAGGGGCACTCTGAGTTTATGGAGGTAAAGCATGTGCTTTTAGAGCGTACTCCAGGGTTTTGGTGTACAGCCGTTCAGAATAACCCACAGCTCTAAGATGTTAGGAGAATGTAGTCATTAGTTTTCTCCAGTCTGGCTCTGACATAAGTAGCCTATTACAGCTTTGATAACCCTTAATTTGCCTCACTGCTTTTCTGTATTGTATTACATGAGGTGTGTCTTGTTCATATCTCTTCAGATTAAAGGATCGTGGTCAAATAAAAGAGGTAAAGAAAACTATAATCCATACAGTTACGGCAACATCTTTACTAATTGCTGCGCTGCTCTCTGTGGGCCCCTCTCTCCAAGGTAAGAGTATCAAAAGGATTATTAGCCAAAAATTAGACCAAATAGTTACTAATTAAAAAAAATCTTTCTGATTTCTTTGAGTTAATAAAAGGATTTATTTTACTGGCCCTGGATCTTTGACTAAATTTTCTTCTATATTAGACAGACAAATTGGCAAATTTTGATTAAACTAAGTTAGTGACCAGATCCTGTAACATAGGTGAACATAAAGCTAACATCTGAAATTAAAATTTGTTGTTGTTGTTTGAACCTTTGCCACAGCAGCTACTGCTGGCCATAAAAAAAATCTGTGTAGTTAGGTGTTACAGGGCGAGTGAGGACTCTCCTTCACTCTACAACTTTCTCACCATTTGTCTTCATCCTTTACTTACTAGGATAAGTAAACTTTCCATAAAATTAAATGTATTTAGCTCAATGGTTCTCTTGCTTTAATCCACAGATAGCTGAAGTCTCTAGTAGGCTTTCCTACTGATGAAACTTTTGACTCCATTCTATATGATAAATCAGCTTAAAGAGCAGCTGATATCTCCTGCATATTAGTACATTATGTAAACAAAGGATGTTCGGGGAATAGAAATTGTGAGGATGTATTGCAAAAATTCAAAATGACAAATATTTGACTAAAAAATAATCTCAAAAAAATAGAATACCTAATCTAAAAGGTCTTGAATATAAGACAGCTTCCAAATAGTAGAAGTAGCTGACCTAGGACACCATTTTTGTTTAGTCCAGGTCAAACAGCATCAGACATTTTCAGTGTGACTGTTAGAGTAACGGAGCTGCACTTGGGATTAGTGAGCAAGCTTCAAAATAGTTTAATTAGGAAAATCAGCCAGAAATAGAACTAGATGCATCAAAATCTCAGATTAATTTAAAATATACTTTATGTATCTCTATGATTGCTTGAATGATATAATCAAAATTGCCAAATAGTTAACATAACCTTTTTTTTTAATAAATAAAAGAAAAAATAAATAAAAATGCCATTTGATGCATCTTGGATATTTATTGCCAGCCATTGGTCTTATGTGGACTTTGAGTAATGCCTAACCTTTTCAGGAGAGGAAGCCTGTCTTTTATAGCAGAGTAATAAAACCGCTGTATGATGTATGCTTCTGTTCTTATTTCAAAGCTCACTGCTTAGATTTGTTTGATACATGTTTGATGGAGGCCCAGTTCCTCTGCAGAGAGTGACTTCATCTTGTAGATTGTTGTTGTGGTAATGCTCCTATGTTGAGGATGTTTGGTTTTGTTTGGAATTTGTTGGCATAAATCTGAACTAGTGAGAAAGAAAGAGTTAATGATTTCATAGCACCATAATGTAGCAGTTGTGCCTCATTAGAAATGGAATTTCTGTCATTGCTACTGTGAATATTTGAAATTCTGATAGAGTGGTAGAAGGTCACCTCAAGAGAGTGATAACATCTTTTCCTAAGGAGGAGATAACTGAGTTATGTTTTCCATATACTAGGTCAACACAGTAACCATTGTAGTGGGAAAGGGTGCCACTGTTTCCTGCCATTATGGATGGTGCCTTTCAGGCCAGCCCTTTAATTCTGTTGTTTTGCTTTCAGTAGAAGTATGTGACATAAAATCTCAGTGCTTTGCTCTGAATCAGAGTCTTTTGTCTGACTCCAAACCAAAAATTTTTATCAGAAATATGTAAGATTTCACAATATTTGAAATAGAAACTTAGATTGATGTAAGTAGCAGCACACCAGACTTTGTCAGGGCTATTCATTCTGACCAGACCTGTTCATTCTGACTGGCCTTGTCCCTGGGTTCTGATTGAGTTGGTAGTTTTTGTTTTTCTGAATCCCATCTAGCAGCAGGAATTATATAGGTGCCGAAGTATTTACAGCTTCTGCAGAGAGGTATTTTGTGACCAACTGTAAATTGTAAATTATAACATGCAATTGTAAATTATGCTCTGTTTCCTAGTCCGAATGTAATTAATCTAAATTTCTGCTTTTGAATAAAATTACTTTGAAATACTTAATCCTAGCTGCAAGCTAAGTCACTATTTATTCAGGTTTTTTTTTTTTTCTCTCCTTAAATTCTGGTGAAATGGACTAACAGCAATTAGAGCTTGAAAGACGTAATGTTCACATTTGTCTAAGGATGCAAATTCACCAAGGATCTCTGTAAATAATCTATTTTTTTTCGCGTTCTCTGAAAGATAATGTTTCTTAATTTTGAAAGACCTGCCAGTGAATTCAGAATGCATTTTACATGTCAGCAGTAACTTTCAAGTCTTTATTTGGATCCACAGTAGTATTTTGGTGTACTAAATCATGAACTTTTTTATAAGAACCTGATTTTTGAAGGAGTGCTTTCTACAAGAAATTGTGGTCTGAAATGTTTTTTTAAGTGTTCTGAATATACATAAAAACTGTTCTGCAGGCCTTTGTAATAAGAGTTTAGATTTGTCTCTGAATGGTGGAAATTTCATTTTCTTTTGAGAGAGAAAATGCTGTGTTTTCTATGTATCCTGTTCTTATCTTCAAGAATTGAGGCTATCTTGACCAAGAGGCAATTTAGAGGTCCTATAAATTAGCAAATAAAACCATTTCTATGCTAATTCTCTCTCAGTTATTTTTATGGCATTCTGGTTATTATCTCTTAGAAGCAAGCACTATAAAAGCTCTTGTAAAATTTGACAAACTGTGGTAAAAATTTGGGGACAAAAATTTTATAGCATTCTTAGCCTAGTGAAGTTTATAAAATTTTTAGATGTGAAGCGACACTGTTCGCATGGCAGGTAGAACAGTTTTTTTGGCCTAAGATTAAAAATATATAGAAGTATAAGTGAGAACACCTAAGTTTTGGAATGCATTTGAAGCACACATGATTGAGAAATTTTGTCTTGCATAGAAGCAAAAAGTGCTAATGCACATGTAGAATACTTTATTTCAGCTTGCAGTTCAGTTTCACATATTATTAGCTGGCAGAACCAAAATGAGTTTTTTGATTCTGAAATTTAGAGTAAAATTGTTCTATTCACTGTTTATTTTATGTTGTTATATTACTTCTCTATTAATTTCTCCACAAATCGACTTATTTTTCATAAAATTTTCTTACTTCCATCTTACGAGTGCATAACTTTACTAAAGAACAGTAGAATAATGTTGTCTTAAGAGAGCTGTAATCACCTTGGTAGGTAAACTGTCTAAATTAGCATTCCTCTTTCTCTCTAAATTTCTTTATTAAGTAGCTTGTAAGAATTATTTTTTTTCCTTTGGTCTTGGTGTAAAAACTAAATAATAAAATACATTTTAAAGTGGATATTCATTCAAAATGTGCTAGTGAGTCTTGTATTTTGTTTCTGAATCTTCTTTTCTTAGTATCTGCTACTCAGCTTTTAAGTCTTTTGACTATGACAAAAATCCAGAAAAGTTGCAATATATATAATGATATGGAGGGATAGTAGTTAACAATTATCGTGCTGATGAATAGACACAAAATGTCATACTTCTGCAGTTGAAAAAAGAAGTTTGAAGGTGAATTGATGATGAATTAAGGTCTGTTTCGTCTTACACTCTTTTCCTTTTATTAAGAGGAAGTAGTTATTTATAGGAAATATTTCTTATTTTCTTTATTCCACAGCTTAATTGACAGAAGAGGATTTATACAGCCAGACACACCACAATTAGCAGGACCGTCAAATGGCATTACTATGTATGGGGCCACACAGTCTCAGAGCAACATGGTAGGAATCATCCCATAATATTGTTCATCAAGACCCCTGTGAATGTTTTCCTTCTCCACTTTCATGTGAACTAATCAAGTAATAACTAACTGGATACAGCTGACAATGGGTGGAATGACTTTGCTTATTGACAATAATGAAAAAAATCAAGGCCTTTTTTAATGTATGTTTCACACAGTGTAATAGATATTGCTCATGGATTCTAAAAAAGCAAGGCTTTTCTACGGTGTTGATTTATTGAATATGTTGGCATTTTGATTTTTTCTGTTGACACCTGCCATGTTTTGAACTGGAATATTCAAGTGATACGGACTTGCTCTGGTTCACTGGTTTCCAGCTAAATGTTATTTGGTATAGCAACTTCCTCATTCAGTGTTTCCTCCTTTGCATTGCCGTTTGCGTAGACTAACATGCTTTAAAAAGCAAAGATTAACAAAAAGGAGTTTCTAGGGGAGAAGAAAGAGCAGGACACTGAACTTCCAGTGAACAAAAAATGGCGACTGGAGTGATGCAACAAAAGCTTTTAAATGTCTACTGAAACTGTGCCAATAGTTCTTACTATGTTTTTTGCTGGTAGCATTGGCTATCATGATAGATAGGATTTCCTCTTTCTGAAGATTTGAAGATAGGATTTCCAAGAAGACAATAACTGGAAAGAAATCTTTCTTCCCAAGGGCAAGCATCTTACGTGCCTATTTCTGAATTGTTATCCACACCTCTTTACAGTATATGGGTTCTAAGATTTTATCAAAGAAGCTATGAATTATGGACTCCTCTTTCTGCCAAAAGAAAGGCGATCACAAGGCCTCCTAATGTACAGCCTTTCTTTTCAACAAAGAAATGGTTCCCTCACTCCCAGACAAATTAGTTTTAGCGCTACTTACAAACTGATATATACATCTTGTTGCAGTTCATAAGCTGTTTCTACTTACTGTTTCTAGAATTAAAGGGAAATTTTGTCAGTCTCCTTAACGATTAGAAACTCAGTATTCACTTTGACTCTTTTCTGAAGTGCAGTTGAGTGAAACAAGATAGTGCCTATACAAATTTTACTCAAGAAATGTAACCTTGAAAAAATAAAAGAGGAAAGGGAAACTTAGAAATATCCTGAAGTCTTTGAAGGTTTGGCCCTACTTCTTCACTTTGTCAAGGCTTCTTATTTATGAGGGTTGTTAGCTCCCAATAAGTCCTTGGCGTTATGTTATACTGGCACTTTAGAATTTTTTTTTTTTTGACATAGTAAGAAAGCGCTAGCTAATTGTTACTAGGTATGAAAGGGCATATTTGTTGTTAATTTGAATATAGATTGACTACATTTTTCCCTAGAAATGAAAAAGTCTGTTATAGTATGATTTAAAGTCAAATTGGTAGCTCTTATAATTCTAATGGTGTATTATTTGTAAATACACAAACACAGATCTTCAAGGATTAGAGCTTCTTAAAACCTGGCAAAACATCACAGGACTCAAACTGGGAAAGGCTTAGATGATACAATGGTTATCAGAGTCACATTTAAAGCTGTTGAAATCTTCTGCTGTTGTTCCCACAAATGCTCACCCAGAAGAAAAGAAGAAGCAAAAAAAAATTAATAGTTTGTATTTTGCATACAGGAGTACCTTCAAGACTGTGATGCCATTTTTCTCAGGGTATTATTCCTGTTCTGTATCTGAGACCGACTTGCATCTAATGGCAGCTGGCTATCTGTATGATCTTTCAAACTTGCAAAAATGTCTCTCTTGAATTTTGTTGCAAGCTATAAAAACCTGGTTTTGAAGTCCCAGTCTCTCTCTCAACACTAACTTCTCTTCCCTATTTAAAGTAGCACATTTTTTTCTGAGTTGGTTGGAGCATAAGAAATAATACATTAATTTCCTATTGGCAACAGTACAACAGGACATAACTTCACTTTTGTTCCTTCCCTCTTTCTCTGCTGTTAAGTGGATGTTTTTCCTTTCCTGAACAGGCCAGGCCCCCTCCCATCTCTCCTGTATTTGTTGCAAGCTGCAAACCTGATTTTCCTAACTTGCATCTAAGACCTCACTCATCCACAGAACAGGCTTATTTTTTCTACCGCTGTTAAGTCACATTGCTGCTAGCTGACTTGTTCTCTGCTGTTCTGTCCAGTTACCAGTTTTTCCGTTCTATTTTAAATATAGACAAAATTAAACAAATAAAACTTCGTCCTTCTACTTAAACCTTTTTTTCCCCATTAGTGTTCTCATTCCCAGGTCACTATGTAGTTGTTTTCTGGGCTTTACAGTACCCCTTTTTCTCAGCTTTCTCCCCAGTACAGAATCCTTGGTTCTTCCGAAACAGTTTAGGAGCAGCGGTTTTGGGAACACCAGCCATTCACTTGTTCGCTTCTGAGAAAGAAGTGCAGAAGCTTCTTGAATGAAAGGCTTGAATGAAATTCTTGAATGAAAGTGTGCTTTATGACAGAAGTCAAATAAGGCACACGGTGGCCTGTTGGTTTGAGAGGAGAAATCTCCATAAGATCCATGGAAATCCTTTCCAAGTTCCTAAGCTTGGATGTGAACATTAAAACTCCCTTGGTGGATTGATAGTTTAGATGACTGACTAGCTCCAACCCAAGACTTCAGTCAAAGCAAATGAGTAGATTATGGGATTTCTTTTTACCAGCCACCTCCTTGGTGAAGGCTGGGCAGCAGATGGGAGATGGTTCCATCTTCCCTTGTGAGTAGCAGACCCCATGGAATTAAAGCCAGAGGCATAAAATGAATAATACATTCTTGGAGCTGAGCAGACAGGCTCCAAAGAGCTAGCCAGTCTGAAGGAATATATCTGAAATTGCAGCTTGCATGTTATGTGGTTTCAGAAAAGGACAAATAAAGTGAAACTCCATATTTTAAAAGCATATTTAGACAGTAGTCTTAAGCTGTAATTACTGTTTAAATGGGCAGAAATATAGCCACTTATACAGTGCCATAAGTAATCATGCTATTTTAGCAAATTTACCTTGATTAAGTATAGCGAAACATTTATTAGAAATCTGAAGTGTGTTCCAGTACTCTTTATGGCATGACTGCTTGGATTTTATTCTAGAGTGTGTTACATGTTATTCTCTCTATAGTCAAACTTAATTTCCAGGTGTTATGCTAGTTAATCTATATATTGTCCTAAAAGGTCTCTCCTGCCCTACCAATGGGATAGGCAGGAGGCAGGTTTTAATGAGTGTCTTCTCTCTTTACACTTGCAGTCTCTCTCATTCTCTAGTCCGGCAGTCTTCTGAGTAGTCCAGAGAAATGAGTAGGATTAAAGAGAGTGCACAAAGATGAGCGTGTAACTCTTTTTCAAGAGAAGGTATATGTATGTGACTGTCTTATCCCAATTATTTTATTCTGTAAATTATCTTGTATTTCTCTTTGAACATCTTAAGTTCGATATAGAATTCCAGATCTCACCTAACTGGGCACAAAGAACTGCTTTAGTTGCCCTGTGTTGTCATATATGAAAACAATCCCTTTGACCTCTTTCCTGCCACAGTGCATTGCTAACACTTTTTTTTTTTTCCTCCCTATTCTTATGATTTTTCTCATCTTTTTCTTCCTGTTGACTGACAATCTTCTTACCCATTGACTGGCAATCTTTTACCTATTGACTTACATCTTTCTAAACAGAATTCTTATGCCCCAGCCATCTCATTTCTGGTCATTCTTTTATATCTCTATGTCGCCTAGTCTTAAAATTTGTCTTCCTTTTTTTTTTCTTTTTTTTAGGAAGGAAGGAATCATTTTTTACATTTAAACTTAAAGGATTATCAGTCTAAGTTTAGACACAGTGCAATATGTTATCTTTTGTTCAGGGCACCATCTATGGGACACCATTTTTACATTTAAGAGTTTTTATGGTAATTTTGCCTTTGGGACTTTTGGTATTTCATAGAGGTTCTACTCTATTTTTGGTATTAATTACATTTGCCACAATCTCAGGAAATCAAGATTGCTAGGAATAACCAGTGCTTCATAGACGCTCAGTATCGTTTTTTTTCTAGACCTTTAAAAACAGAGTTGTTTTCTCCTTTGTACCTCCTTTAGTTTACTGAGGACTGAAGTTAGATTTAGCAGAGGTTAATTTGTTCTGAAGGTTAGTTTCCACATTTTTTTCTTGGTACACTCCCAGTATTTTAATCTGTTTTTCAAAATAAAATTAATCTGATAAATTCATTATTCAGCTTTATTGTCTTTAGAAGCATGCTGCTTGGAGTTAATGAACTGTAGGCATTCATATTTCCAAAGTATTTCCCTATTGCCTTCTATTGCTAATTATTTTTATAAGCTCTTCATTAGGTTGATTGCCCAAGTATCTCTCTTGTCCTAAAGAGATTTTTTTTCAAGAAGCACAGCATCTCATCTGGTATGAAATCTTGATATTCCCTCTGTTTATTATTTCCTTCTCTTTCATCTTACGGGTTATTTTCTTTGTATTCTGTTAAAGCTTTTATTTCTCCATAATCCGATCAGCTACTATTAATTGAATCTGCTTCTTCTGTAGTACTTACCTTTGTCTTAAAAGCCTGAGTTGGTTCTTAGGTTTGACGCAGGATATTTTCTTCTGTAGCAGTTAATTATAGAGAAAAACAAAATTTCACTCCATGCACTTTTTTTAAGAGTTATTAGTTTGGTTTATTTTTACTGTGAATTTTTCTCTAGAAAATTCTCTATTGCCTTACAAGTGGCTTCCTTTGCATCAGGGCTGGTTCATTTCTCTGTTTTAAAGTAATTATCTTGTCCCCTTGCATTCTAGACATCTCTTCCTCAGTGCTTAGTTCCCTTGCCCAGTTCCCTTGCTTCCAGTTCTCCCTTTCCTTTCTTGGATGACAGTTCCTTGACTAGAGCGGTGCTTTTGTTGCTCATACTTACCACTCCTAAGGGAAGGAATCCTTTTATTGCGTGTGTGCAACTGTTTGTTGCAAGTGAAATGTGCAGTGGAGTCCTTTCAAACATCCACATCAATATTTCTAGCACTGATCAGGAAACAGGAATCCAGCAGACCCAGAAAACATTACTCTGAATACTCTAGCATCCTTTAGCTTCCATATTCTGATCATTAGTCATAAATATTTCTACCATGACTATACACTGTTTTCCAAGGATTTGGGAGTTTTGCAAACATGGTTCCTTGTGTATTTGCTCTCATGCTTTACAAATGTGATTTTCTTTGCCCAAACCAGAACTTAGGGATCTAATCGAGTCCAGGTTACTACAGCAAGTTAAGGTTGAAAGAGGATTTTTCATTAAAGCAGTTTATTTCTCAGACGCAACATGCTAAGGGCAAAATACAGCAGTGAATCTGCATTCGTATTTTGTTCTGGGTCAGGGTATGCTCTTTTGATCATCCCCATTTACTGCATTTTTGTTCACATCACAGCAATATCAGAGCACATGAACTACTATTTTTCTGGGGCAAGGTATGCTCCCAGAGTGTACCTAATGTGCTGTAACATGCATGGGCATTCACTCCACAAGAACAAGCCACAGCTAGTCCAAAATAAAATCCCTGGGACATGGATACTTTGTCATTGGGCTCTCGGAGCTGTTTCTCTTCATACATCCACTGCTGTTGTGCTGCACAACATGCTCCTGTGACCGCTGTCTTCGTTGGGTTTGCTGCACAAATCTGCAGCACCATGATTTTGGGTGTGAACTCCTGCAGAAATTGTGAACAGTTACACAGCTCTATCCCTCCGCTCTTTACCCATCCAAGTATCCATCTGTTATGGTATTTTAGCATCCTTTTTGTTACTTATAGCACTGTCATTCAGTGCAGCCAAATCTCCACTGAACTCGTTTTGGTATTGTTAGTACTTCAGAGATGCTGAGATAACTCAACCTTTTTTTTTTTTTTTTTTTTTTTTTGCATCTTCCAAAAACTGTAACATTTCTTTAATGTTATCAGTGTTAGAAAGTATTTAAGAAAGTCGATTTTAAATTCAAAACAATCTCTGGTCTTGGCATTAGAAACGTGAAAATTATATTGCCATGTACAAGAGCTTTGTTAACATGTATGTTTTGTATAGCCTAGCGAAAAACAGATTTTCTTCAATAAAAAATAAAGACACTGTTTCCTTAGTTATTTGTGTTTGCTATTTGTGAAATAAATACATAATTTTAGTTTTTGTCTAATTTGCTTTGGTTTGTGCCTTTTGATGTAAAAAATAAATACCAAGATGGCTAAATAAGTCTCTGTATACATTAAATTGAACTTCTCTATTTACAGAACTTGCTTCAGAATCTGCTGTTCCTCTGAAACAGTAGAAATTGTAAATGAAAAATAAAATCAGTAGGTCTGAAATACAAAGCCACTAGTGGAATAATCTCTATTGGTAGATTTTTAACTATTTAGACTTCAGTGCTTTTTTTTTTCCCTTTACATTTTTAGTGCTTTTTTCATTTTGAAATGCTAGTATTGAATAATTTATGTGACTTGTAACTGCTAAGACTTTTGTCCATATAACTTATTTAGAGTGAAATATGTAACCAAGGAAAACCATCATTCCAGCCCGATAACAAATACAGTTATTTTTGTGAGTTTTGTATGGGCCATTTAAAATGAAGAATATTCTACTGGCAGAGTATTCATTGTATTTGCCATGGATTTTTTGAGAGCTTCACTTAAGAAATCTAACTTTTCTACTGTAAACCCTGTTTTAGTGACCTTGAAAGCTGAATCCTGCCTGTGTTTTACATACAGTATTTCATATTGATCACTGCTCATTAAATGAATGAAGAGTGAAAAGCTGAAGTTACGCGTCTGAATGAGAGAATATTGTAGAGGTTAATAGCTGATTTGTTTTAGCTGTTCTTTCTCATTGATCCATAAAACCAGCTTTCCGTTCCAGTTTGTCTCTATATCTTATCAGTAAACTTAGCACGTGACTAGATATTACTGATGTCCTTACCCCATTACGATGTGGTGTGCCATCTCCAAAAATCTTGCAGGCTAACTCAGCTCACTGCACCAGAAAGTGCATGAAAAAGTAAAGAAATACATCCCATTTAGAGAATTAGGCCTTACATCCATCCTTCCCCCTCCTGCAGATGCAGTTGTTGGAATGTCTTTCCTGGGGGCAGAGTTATCATGTGCAGGCAAGTTAGAAAGTGCCTTTTTAAAAACAAAATGTAAAAATGTGGGGGGAAGTGGCAGGGAGTAATGCACTCCAAGCCAGGTTAGGAAGAGAGCTTTAGGAAAGCAGGAAGTGAATGGAAAAGAAAACCAAGAGGAGATATACAGCTCCTGAAAACGTTTTCATAACATTTTGTTTAATGGAGCTTTATGAGGCTGCTTTATCTTTTAGATGTTGGTTCAGTTGAAATGCAGCAGAATTTGGAGAGAAAATTAATTCAGGCTATACAATGAGCTCAAGCAAATTACCTTCAGTTATTTTAAAACTGTGTGCTTGCGTTGCCTGGAATGCCTTAAGTAATGATTTGCTTTTGGAGTACTGAAGCTTTACGAAGGCAATAAATCAGCTCCTAAAATTACTTCTTTTTGCTGTACCCCAGCGGTTGTAGGCATTACTTTGTTATTTAACATGTTCTTTGACTACTGCTTTTCGGAAAGATGAATTTTATCTGTCGTCTTTAAGTTGTTAAATTCAGTTAACGGCTTTGTAAGGGGTGCATAGCAAGGTTGGCTCGGGGGCCTGTTGTTTAATTTAAACCAGCAGGGGTGAATGACAGTATATGTATCAAGAATGAATTAGTTGCAGTGAATTACTACTTGAGAGCTTAACTTTATAAGGTGCTGAGAATCTTCTTGCCAGTAAGGTATTTATGCAGGGTTTTAGTCTTAACCCTATGAATAATCCCCCTGAAATGATAGGAGACTCCTTGTTTGACTGGGGCTACTCATCGTTTTGCAGGACAGAAAGTTGCCTAAGGTTGCGTAAAGAATTGCTTGACTGAAAGCATAAGTGCTGGATAATGTGTAACCAAGTAAGGATCAGACTTCTGCCTCTCAAAAAGTACTTGGCATGGTGCCCTAACCCACTTGGACACATTTTCAGTGGTACCTGTCTGTTCTGACACGATAGTTGGCATGCACACTTTGTATGTCATGTGTATTCACCCAGCCTTCAGGTATTGTGTGTTAGAATTTAAGGATCTGAAAATACCAGAGGAAGCTTCGTTCATAATGCTATTTGTGATATGCTAAAGGAAACAATAGACTTTCTATTATTTTACATACAATATATCACCATGGATTATTAAACTTGAATGGGCGTTGTAAGGAATTGCTGCAATGCCAGTTTCAAAGGTTATGCTTAGGTATATCTTAACCTGAAGCTGGATTTGTAACATCTGACAGTAATTTGATATAGATCTAAGAAGTTATTGACAAAAAGCAGAGCATACTACTTGAAATGACAGCAGTAAATAGGCTTATTTTAGTCCTGGGTATGTTCTTTATTCTGCTTGCTTGCTTCCAAGTTTTATCCTCATTACACTGAATTTATTGTTGTATTCACTAAGTGTATAATGTTTCTCTTATACAGCAGAACAGCAGTATGAAAAATGAATTAAACTAAATTTTGAAAATCTGCAGTTATAACTGTTCAGACTATGAATTAAATATATACTGTAATTGAAAGCTCTCAAAAATCATGCTGATGAGTGTTAGAGGAACTTAATTTAGCAATAGCTGTACAAGAGAAGTTCTTACTAAGTGACAAGTATTAAAGCTCACCAGAAAAGATTAACTGTAAATATTATTTGAAAAGCAGTTATCTCTATTTGCTACATCCATTTAGTCAACCATTATTGAAATACTCACCTGTATTGTCATCTCAAGGAAGGAATAATAATTTTACATTCCTAAGTGCCAAATCAAAAGCATTCCTGGTAATACCTACTGAGCTTAAATAGTTTTATGTAATGCTGGATTTGGCTTGTTATCACACAAGTGTTTGCCAGAAAACTTGCATTTTGTATTTTGAACCTTCACGTAATCTCAGTTAAGCACATCAAGATAAAAAAAATAGCCTTGTAGATGTCCTTTAGAAGAATACTATTATGTGATAGACCAGGAAAATAAAAATTTTGATCATGGAGACTATATCCTTATAAAATTCCCTGCATCCAAAGTAATTTTTGTTCTGGATCTGTTCCTAGATCGTGTGATGACCAACAAAATAAGAGATTTGCCTAGTGTTTTTAAACTCGGAGGATACTTGAATTATCCCCTTTGAGCCTTTCTCTGAACTGCTAGCTAGGGTAGGCTAAACTGGGTAGCAAGAAGTGATTTCACCTGCCTGCTGACCTCCTCTGAAATCCAGGAGGCCTTGGGGTGGCCCATGCTGTTAGCTACACAAAAATGACTTCAGCAGGGTGCTCTGTGTAAGCAAAGCATATGAATTACAGTTCTTACAAAATACTATTTTGGAAGTAACTGAACACCATTAAGTGAATATTGTAGGTGTTTATCTTAGCCTACTTTGACAATAAGGCAAAACACTGGCTTGGTTATGCATGTTTTTATTTTTTATTTTATTTTTTTCCTCCTGGGCAGCATGGTATGGGATTTTTGGGTGGCTAACCATGGAATGATACTAATGGCTTTCTTTTTTCTCTTCACATCCCATTCTTTTCCATACCTTTTGTCCATTTCCTCCTTTTTTTTCCTGTTTTGTTTGCCTTATATGATTTTGACACCCTTCCATTCTACAGTGTGACCAAGATCAGTGCATTCAGAGCACTAAATTCGTTTTGCAGGCTGCTGCCACCCCCCTACTACAGAGTGAGCCCAGCATAACTAGTGAAGAGCTACCTTTACCAGGAAAGACTACTATCAGTGGGCCTTGTGCAACCCTAACTCTAGGGCAACCAACACCACCATCTTCTATGCCAAATCTCACATCAGATTCAGGTTTGACAGACATGATACCATTAAAAGAGGAACATGAAGGTCATCAGTTTCTTACTCCTGAAGAAGCTCCATCACCCCCTGGGATGCTGCCAAGCGGAAGCCCTATTACACACAGCCATACAATGCACGTCCTGAGTCTAGCCAGTCAAGATTCACTGCATGAAGACTCAGTACGTGGTCTTGTGAAGCTTAGCTCAGTTTGAACAGCTTTTTTTTTTTTTTTTGATGACATTGCACCATTTCATGGTGTCTACATAAATCTTTACTCAACAGGAATGACACTGTAAAACTTTGAAACATGCCTATATAATGGAAACTTTACTGCATAATGGAGTCTATTACAAAGACAAATTATTTTTTCAATGGAGCGATGGCATTTTTTGGCCAGGTTGTTAATGATTGTGCTTTGATGGTGACTACATTTTATTTTTAAGTCAAGCCAGAAGCAGTCGATGATAATCTTGGTTTTCTGAAGCTTGAGTACAACAAGTTGGAATTCAGCTTGTAGCAAAGACCATTGTACAGTACAAAAGAGAGAGACTCGGATGTAAGTGTCATGCTCTGTGTTCTGTGCTCTTGTAATACACACTTGTAAAGGCTTACCACACTTGTGGCCAGAATGACCTGCACTTACATGTTATGCTACTAATATTTGAGATAGAAAATTACCATTCCATTTGTTAATAAACAAACAAAAAAGACTACCGATATGGATTGCATGCCACGCTACAGTATGTGTTACAGTGGTGTTGGTATTAAGAGAAAGTGCTGCTTTTTTATTTGTGACTTTCCAAGTGCTGTTTCATTTAAAGACAGTGCAACAAACTTAACTAATAACTAATGGACTATATTATTTTTTCAAATTATTAAAATTTATTTTAAATTAATCAGTGGTGCCTAGAAGATGGAGAATTACTGATTTGATCATGTTACATATCATTTAACCTTCTGTTTAAGTGTTTAGAGTGAGGTATTGTGTTGTGCCATACCAGAGATCCTTCCACTCCCTGATGTGATACAATTACCTGTGGACCTCCAATAAAAAGACATCCTCTATTTCTTGGACATGTGTACAGTTATCCTTGCACAGTTTTCCTGGGGAAAAAGAGGGAAGTCATGATTTGATGACACAATCTGTAAAGGTTTCAAGTTGAATATATTTACATAACAACTGGAGATAGTGAGGAAAAGCTGATTATAATTAGTGTTGCTTCCACTTATTTATGGTCTTGTTTGAGATGTATATTTGTTCCCATAGAAATCTGTGTTTGGAGATGGTGAAGTTAGCATCTGCTTGCACCCTGTTCCTTTGCTTCCTGTCATGTGGCTAAAGAGTGAGGGACTTAAGGCTCAAGATAGAGGGAGGTTAATGGGGTAAACTTGAATGGTAAATGGTGCACTATAGCTGCTCAGTGGCCATCATGCTTCATTTGTATTTTCCTTTATTATTTTGAATATAAATGTTCATTTCAGAAAATTATTCTGTGCTTTTATTTGTGTTTAACAAAAATACAATGATCAGGTTAGTGGGTTTTTGTCTTGTTTGTTTTCATTTGTAACTGAAGAGGACTTTAGTTAAGCTAAAGCTGCAATATTGTATTTGCCATGCTTTTCAGGATGTGGAACCTAGATTTTTCTTTTCTCAGGACCAGCTAAGTTCAGTATGTGCCTTATTGGATGTTTTTATTGTGTGAAATTGTTTAGCGTTTAAGAAATGTGATTAGCAATTAAGAAATTTCTGTATGGTTCATGCATGGTCATTCACTGACATCAAGCTAAAAATCTTTTTATTTCTATTTTTTGGTGATATTGAGGACAATCAACTTGTAGAAATTCACCCACGCATGCTATTCTAATATCTGACAAGTTACTGGGAAAAAGGAAAAAAAAAAACTTCTCTAAGATTTCGTAAGGAACTATATTCGTAAGGAAGATTCTGTAATTGATTATGCCAGCTTTGACCTAATTCAGTGTATAGAAAATAGCAACCCTTTCTTGCCATAACTGTACAAATGATCCACAAAGGAACATGTGGCAAGCGGGTCTGTCCCAGCTATTGAATCTCCTTCTCAGCTCTTTCCACACTCTGGGATGCTCCCAGGTTCATTCCCCAGCCAAATGCAGGTGCCCGACACTTTCCCAGTTGCCTGGTCTCCCATTAAATGAGCATTTTTATTTCTGAGTCTATTTTGGAAGAGTTGGTCGTGCTCATAGTCTTGGTTTCATCTTTCCCTGATGCAGGGATTTTGACTTTACAGCAACTTTGTGACAGCACTTGTATATCCTTAAAACTATCAAGTAGTGCACAAAGCTGCACATTAGCTTTATGCACATGATAAAATTAGTGACAGTTTTAACATAGAACAGAAGGGAGGAGGATGGGGTTACCAAGGGATGTCTATGCGGCTTTCAGTGTGGGCTTTTCACTTTATGAACCTTCTCTTTTGTTGGTAACTGAAAAACAGTACCTAATAAAATTACCACAGATGTGCTAGCTACATATTTGATCAGGCCGCTTTTTTTTTAGTCACTGAGGTGATGAGATTATTTATCAAAATGCTATCTATATCTTTAAGGTTGGTATTTGAGAACGAAATATTTCAAGCTTGTCTGTGTAGAAATTTCTATCACCCTTATTTTAAACCTATTTTCCCTCCTATGTGCGTCAGTTTTTAAATGGTGCCATCTCTCCCCTGGCGGCCACAGCTGCCGTGTGAGGACATCTGCTGGGAGCCCTGGGAAGCAGGGCCCGGAGCGCCTGCGCTTGCGGAGTCGCGGGCCTGCATCGGGAGCAGGCCGGGTTTACCCTCAGCCTGATGGAAGTGGAGTTTCTAAAAGGATCTTCAGTCTGTTCCCCTTCACCTCCATCACAGCCCTCTCCTGTCACGGGAAACTGAGCGTGCATCTGGAATGAGTCAGCAAAGCCCCTGTTCCTCCCCGCACTGTGGATGGAGTTGATTTTACTGTGATTGCAGCGCGTGCACACGCGGCACTCCAAGCGATAATAGTGCACAGGGGTGCAGGGGTGGTTTTCTTTCTGTGCTCCTGTTCTCCGCAATGAGTATACTGGCATTGAATTGCGCTTCTTATGTTCATCTGACTTTTTTAAAATGTGGAATATATATGAAAGATCATATTTACAGAGAAGTGAAGCTGGTTGGTTTGTCTGATAAAACTGATTCTGCTTTGGATTTTTTTTCATTAATGATTTTTTTTTCCTTTTTCAGTGTCTATACACTATAATATTCTATGTAGAATAAAATACAGTGCTTCATACACTGTTCTTAAATGCTTTCTCAAATACATCTCTGTTTTAAAAGGGAATTTTATATTCGAATCAGTTAAACAGTAATGTCTTGTAATAAATGTCAAAAGATGATTGTTTTGTATATCAGTGAATCCTTTATCAATTTTTCATCCATTTATATTGATTGATGATACAGGGAGATTCATTTGTCCATAAATTGTTTGATGTGTTCATTAAAATTAATTTTATAGGTAAAGGTAAGTTATTTCAGATTTGCTCCTAGTGGTGGGATAGAAGAAGCAAACTGATCTCATAAATCCAAAGATGTACGTGCAGCATGTGTGACAAGGGATGAGCAGCTCGTGTTAGTAGTAGAAAGTCTTTGTATCTTGTAAAGTGTATACAATGAGTTTACAGTATACAGTATACAGTATACAATGGTTTACAGTAAAGTGGCGTCTATTGATTAAAATAATAAATGAATGAGCAACTCTGTAGAAGTAACTGCTAGTCTTCTAGTCTACAAATTCAGTTCAGTTTGAAGAATTAGTAATGTTTATAGAGATCTAATCCTTATTTTAATTTTGTTCAATTTTGAGTTGTATGAGGGGACTGCCATTGGGTGCTTGATGATCTCCCCATTCTTATCACCTTTGGTACCCTGATCATTAAGCACAGTGTGTTTGGCATCCAACAGCCTGACTCTTTGTTTTGAAAATCAGTCGCTACCCAAGAGATTTTGTCTTAAAAATCAAAGTGAAATCGGGTAGCATACTTTAATGCACTTCCAGATATTCTTAGGCCCTAAGTATGAATGGAATGTGTTTCAGACAGTTGCATACAGATTTAGTTCATTTATGCTGGAAATGTCCTAGTTTTCAAGATTTATCTGGGTCAATGCTTCCTGGTTTTGATTATCTGTTTTAGCATCCTACTGCCAAAAGCAGTAGTTTAGCCTTCAAAGATGTTGCAATTTGACATCTGGCTGAGTGTAGCGCTTTGGCAGCAAAAAGACTAGTGGGATTAAGTGAGCTATTTAAACCTGTGCAAATCTATACTAATTCCGAGTTGATGCAGCAGTTTACTTCTGTCAACAGCATGCAAGTAATCTGTTAGCATTCAACTACATAATTTGAACAGTCTCCCCAAACTGTACGGGGTAAAGGATGGAACAAGTTGAGGATGTTATAAAGAGATTAAACGGGAATTTGTTTCCGTAGTAGGACACAGAAGGCAGGAATAAGAAGATGAAAGGAAGAAGTCTGAGTGAAAGCAAATCAGAGAAGATTAGAAGGTGACACGGATGAAGACAGGAATTACCTGTAAGCTGTGGAGGAAGATGGAAGAGGAATAAAACAAGACAGTCATGAAGAAGTCACAGCTTAAAGAATAGAATTTAAAAAAAAAATCAAGAGGATTGCTCACTCATATTCAGATATTTTGGGGAGAAATTTCTTAAAATTAGTTATGAAAAAAAAATTTAAGAGAACTAAGGTCATACTTGGAGGCAAAAGAGCTGTGGGAAGATGGTGAGAAAAATGTGAGCAGTTGATGTGCCTTAAAGCTTCTTTCTTCAATATCTTTTCCTGTTTTGGTTTTGAAAATAAATCTGTAAACAGCAAAACTGCTGAAATCTTGGTCCTTTTGAAGTTAATGGTAAACTTAAAAACTTAAAACACTGACTAGGTCAAAAATTGGTAGTTGTTTAGCATTCTCTATTTTCATAGCAGAAGTCCTGTTGCACTGAGAGAATAGTGTAGTAGGGTTCTGTTTCCTGGTGATTCCTTTGTTAAATTTGCTCATTTATAAGGAAAGGGATTTTCCTAAGTAGTAGTCTAGCCAACTGGGCATAAAGCCTGGAATTCAATCAGAGTTTCTGTGTCTAGCATGCACAGGACAAAATAGAAATGGAGGTTACAAGTCAGATAAAATATATGGTTTACAGAACAAATCTGTCTCAGAGACATGTTGCTATTGGCAACAAAACATTGATATTATCCTGATGCCTTTCCCGAGTTCAGGTGTACTGTTCTTTCTGAAAACGAAGACAAAACAAAACTAGAAAAACAAGGTACCATAGTTCAGCTCCTCCTAATGCTGAAGTAGTAGCTACTGGAATTTGTCTCTGTGCATTTAGGTATAGTTATGAAAAAGACAGGAAGAGACCAACTTGAAGTAAGTTGGTGGAGTGATCTCTGATGCAAGAAGACATCTGCGAGGCGTGCTTGGGTTTCTTGCAAAGGAACCATGCTCTTAGGCCACCATATACAATTGAAAGGAAGAGGAAGGCTCCATAGTATCTCACTTTGGTGTTTTACTCCATAGGGTGTTTGTATTAATGCACAGGGATGTGACTATACTGGGGACTGCCAACAGTGAGGTGGAGCATTTGAGTTTCATACTTGTTAGAGAATGGACTTTAAAGAATAGGGCAAAAATCAGTCAAGCTGGTGGAACTGTAGCTGATGCCGTGTTTGTTGCAGGGTATGACTAAGTAATTCCTGCTGAGTGTATTTTTGGTAGGCACAAGGTTAGTGGTAGCAAGAGTTGTTAGATCCCAGACTGATGTCCTGTTTCCTGAGTATTGTGCACTGTCAGCAGAGAGCACACCAGCACAGCCGGCCATCGGGGAATTTCATTTCTCACTACTTAAAAAGAAAAAAAAAAAGCTGCTTAAAGTTGAGTGTTATTTCAACTTTGTGTAAACATGTGCCTGCAGGTGAGCCACAAGTGTGTTGCAATGACAGCCACGTGTCTATAGGATCCCTAGGGTGGCAAAAAGCTTATTCGACTCCTAAGTTTCCTTCTAAGTAGATAACAGAAAATTTAACTCATAGTAGAGCTAACTCTACATCTAAGATTGTAGCATGCAGAATATACCTAGGTTTTTGTTTTGTTTCTCACCTTAAATTGAAAGATTAAAAAAAAAATCTGAAATCCACAGCTTCTGAAAACTTTTAATTTGAAAAACTTTGTGGAACACAAATAGCAGTTAATTGTTAAATGAATACTAGATTTGTGCGTTTCATATACAATTTCTTGCCTATATGACTCAATTTCTCTATTAAAGTATTAAATATTTTAATTTTATTAAAGTAGTAAAATATTAAAGTGATAGCCCAAATTCCAACAGTTGTTTTTCATATTTACAATGTCAATCTTTTATTATATTTAACACCACGGAAGAAAATGGGGCTATATGTTTTATTCCATAATTCCACAAGTAGCACCTGTTTTCTTGTCTTAGTCTTGAATATTTTTCTATAATATCAAAGATTAAAATTCTCTTCCACTCCTGAATAAATATTCTGTAACACATCATATCTCGTTCTATTAGTTTTTTAATAATCAGCCATCTGATAGGATAAGACAGGGATCCCGTTTTTAGGGATACTAAAGACGGCTATAACTTTAGTTTATGCAATTAAATTTTAAATAATAACAGTGCTTTTTTGTGTTATAATCTGTACCACCCAGTAGTAACAGAATTAGCACACATGGTGTGAAAAGACCCGCTGCAGATTCCAGCGGTAACATGAAGAGCACGTCATCTCTTCGTTGCTTGTTCTCGTGCAATGCAAGGGCGTTCATATTTTCAAACTTCAACTCTTTTTATCTGCTCTATTTGAAATATCTTCTTATATGTAGAGACTGAGAGTTACACTGGCAATACACTTGCATAGGAAACCAAGCTGAAAAAAATAATAAAACTTTCTGCTTGTAGGCTGACAAGGAAAATATGAAAGGATGAGTGACAGGCTGTATATCCAGACTGTTTTGATTAAATGTGTGTGACTGAATTTCCTCTGGCATTTAACTAGTATCTTAATGCATCTTTGAAAGGAAACTTCCTGTTTTCTTTGCTTACCTCTTTGTTTCGTATTATGGAGCAGTCTTGTAACATGAAAGCTAGATTGCTTTTAAATAAAACTAAACCAGAAGATACATTCCAGTGGCAAAGCTAATGCACTCCAAATGCTAATGGGATCAGACCAGAGATAGTCCAAAGTATAGATCCCCAAAATATTCAGGACACATCCCCAAACATCAGCATCAAATATTTTGCTACAAAGTTTTCCTCCTATTACACTGCTGTTAATGCCACTGCTTGTGAAAGTAAACATAATCCTAGATGGATTTCATAGCCAGCTTGCACTGTTCCTTTTGTTCCTATGTTCATAATGCTGAAGTTGTACTCTTTCTAATTAAAAAAAAAAAGGAAAAATTCTTCATAATCTGTCAAAAATAGCAATTGTGAATTCACAGGGCACATTTCTTAAAAAAAGAGAAAAAATCCTAAAAGAGCTATTAACAGTATACCCAGAAAGTACTTCTGGAACTTTTGTCAAATGCAAAACTAACACTTGCAGTTGAGGGATGTGCTATCAGTAGCATCATGTACATCTGTGAGACGCCCACTCCCTGTGACAATTTGTTTTACAGAAATCTTAGAGCCTGATTTGTTGTACTGATTTCATTGGTTCATAAGCCATAATATCAACTGTTACAAAGAGTTCTTTGCTGGCTTCTACAGGTAAGACCTTGTTTTAATTTATGCAAATCTATTTGAAGAAATTTAAATAGGTTGTATTTTAACTGCATATGGTTTGTTTTCCGAATCTTTATTGATTCTTTTGTTGATCTCCTATTTCGTCCTATCTACTTGAGATTTCGTTGCTCTGAAAATACAGATCTAAGGCCAGCTTAGATCTTACCAACTACTGTCAAGGATGTAACACTGATGCCTGAGGAGTGAATTAGTAATTTGAGATTGATCTTTGCATTTCATTTTCCTACATATATCCACTACCTGTAATAATGATAGCATCCTGCCACATTTTGCTTATGTATGTTTAAAAATTTAATTAAAGAGCATAGTGCTGCTTAGACTACAAGCATAAAATGCATGTGTTGCTTTAACTGTGAAGAAGTAACATCAGGACACATTTGAGAAAATAGGAATATTGTGCAGTGTTTTGGATTTTATCTAATCTCATATGAGCACTATCATACCACATTTGTACAAAGTGTCTGTGGTGGCTAGTTTTACGTGGGAACATCAAGCAACATAAAGAATTTAGAGAAGAGACCTCGAAGTCTTTAACCTTTATGCCAGGTTATACCATGACGATTCACTAGCTCCAGCAGAATGGCAGTCACATTGCATATGTGTCATGAAGAAACAGCATGAGAGTGGGGCTGCTTTCTGGCGCCCATTACGTGATTCAAGATGACTGTGTGCAAACTGAGCATGCGTATGTGCCTGTAATCTACAATTTATTGTTAGTGTCTTATCTTATTCTAAAGGTTAGTTGTTGACCCAGCGTGATATTTGCATCATCAGTTATCAGTGCTTGAACATCTGCATTAGAGGCGTTGGTAGATACTCAGAGTCCTGTACACAAAGAAGTAATCAGTCCCTAAACACATGACATTTTCTCTCTTGCTTTTTCTGAGGCTGGCCTCTTCTGATTTCTCTTAGCAAAGAAAAATAGGAAGCCTTATCTTTGACACCAAAAGCTGTTTTCCCCCCTTCCCCACTCAGCCTCAGTATCTGAGGCTAATGACTTTCCAGTTGGATTGGTAGCCTGTGTGACTTAGGAGTTTATCCCAACAATAACATGCAGGGTATCCGTTTCCAAACGCACTTTTTAATGTTGCTTGTCAGTACAGTTCGTACTGACTTGTAATTGGGTCTGAACGTCACCCCAAAGTGGATTGGTACATGTGAGCCAGGTTCTGGCTTGCTGCTTTTTTATGCAGAACTCATGTAGTTCAAAGGGTAGTAAGGCTAGCAGAAAATTGAAAGGGATTTTTCAAACAGTTTGTTGATTTAATATCAATCTTTAAATTGTTTAGATTGTAAGATTGTTCTTTAATTAAATGAATAAAGATGTATTCTCTGAATAGAAGATTAAAAGCATACAGTACTATTTTTGAACATAGAATATCTTCTTTTTTAATGCAAATTTTCAGTGTTCTTTGTCATATCTGACACTGCACAGCTTAGACTGTCAATACAAATCCAGTCCAGGTCTGATCTCTCATCAAGGTGTTCCACAGAGCCAGGCTGTGTCCCCAGATAGTCTCACAGTACAGGTCTGAGGTGCTTTTTCAGTCTATTCTTGCAATTTAGGCAGTATTTTGCTTCCAATTTTAGTGGTAAACCCTGTTCTAAAATAAACATGTGAAATCACCGTCCAGCCCCAAAGAAGGAGCAGGAAATGTTTTCAGGTTTCTTGTCTATCATCCGAGTTGCATAAGTACTAACCTCTACAGTTTGACTTCTGGTTGCTTCCTGCAGTAGCAGTGACTGATGTGGGCTGGTGCGCAGTCCTGCTTTGTTTTTATGATTTCATTATGAGAGGGTTGTTCTGCTGGGAAGTTTCTTGTCAGGAACTTTTAGGAGGTTTGGTAGAGATCATGTTCCTCTTCTGATTTCTGATCACAGCTCTTCGAAGGGGGAATTGGTTATAAGCAGAGTTTCAGACAGCCAGTACTTAGGTCAGTGGTGTTGAGATTGTGAGGTCTGTAGCTTTCCACTGGGCCTCAAATATATCTCATCTTTGGGATGGGGCTTTGTAGGCTCTTCCAGTTCAATGCAAGGTTCTCTTGTTTACAAATAAGCCTCTTTTTCCTTTTCTTGCACTTACTTTTAGGGTTATGACATCCTGGGACCTGAATGCTATCTTTTTCTGGCTTTTATAGGTCTTCATTAGTTTCTTCAGTGAAAGAATATATAGGTGTAATAAAGATGCAGTTGGATTTATGATTCTGATCAATTAAGTATGCATTTTCTAGTGATGTGTAAACTTAAAAAAACACATTTTCTTTCCCCACAGTTGCATGGATTTACAGAAAAATGCTAGAAAACAAGATTGTTTTGCTTTTATCATTTAGGTCTATTTTATAAACAACCCAAAAGCTTCACTCAATTCATGTGGAGGGGGAAAAAAAAGAAAAAAAAACTGCTAAACGTTTGGTTTTTGTTTGTTTTGCTTTGTTTTTCTCTGACCACAGTGGCCTTTGTTACTTGCACTTAAACGTCAGAGGGCACCACAACTGCAGCAGCCCCCGGCCAAGGGGGCTCCATGGCCTTGGCCTCCGAGCGCCTCTTCCCGATGGCAGCGTGAGGATCCCGTGCAGCTCCACGGGGCCATTCCCCACTTTGCTGCAGGGATTTGCCCCTGCTCCAGCCCATCCAGGGCTCTCTTGGCATCAGCCCTGCTCGCAGCGTAACGCCCGACACCCTCATAATTTTGCTTTATGCTTTGACCTTTAAGTGCAAGCCCCCAGTAGTGTGGAGTTTCAACCACACACATGCAAAGCTGTGCAGCACGTGGCTTGCCTCCCTGCCCACTGCTTCTTGCAGTGCCCTTCTGCAACTCCCCAGTGTTTCTGAGTTTGAACTACGGCTCTTCCTTGAGCTAAATTGAGAGTCTGCTGAAAGCTTCGAGATAGCAGATAGTACTTTGTGTAAGTGGTTTGGTGGATGACTCAACCTATAAATGATTTAGTACCTGCGTTTCTGGAAGGGATGAAGTCAGGTTATCTCTTCCATAATTCAGAGGACTCTTAACACTAGGGTGAGCAGGTGTACACAAAAAGAAGCAGTTTCCTCAGCACAACTCTGTCCTGTGCAATTTTTTTCTTGCATCACTGGTTCTATGTTCAAAAATGTCAGGAATGAAGAGTTTTCCATCTAGGACTGAAAAACAGTAGGTAGACAGTCCTGTTGAACTGTACTGTTACACTGGAGCATTTAATACTGATTAGAAAAAAATATGTTGGATTTGGGTCTTTTTTCCCCAGAATAACTACCTAGTGTAGCGCAGCTGTGTTTAATCACAGGCTAGCTCAGACTTGCAGAAAATCTGATGGTACTTTTCCTGTGGAAATATATTGCAGAAATGAAATAAATGCATTAGATCTATCGCTTCATCTTATGATGCATGGCAGTCTGCATGTTAAAATTAATATTTACTTACTGACATTGTCATTAATAATCACTGTATCCGAATAAAGGAAAGTTTCTGGACAATAATTGTACTCGCTTGTGGTAACATGGGGAGTTTCTACTGCAGGGGTTAGTTCAACTGAGTGAAAATCCACTTTGTGAAGCAGGCAAGCACAACACCCGTGCATAGCTATTACCCCTATGGCTTTCTGGCTTAAAAGACCTTGCGTTACAAACTGGAACATCATTGGAATTAATATGTTTGTCACTCAAAGGAAAAAATGATTACTTTCTTCAGGATCTGATACAGGCAGCTATGCAGAAGGCATTTCAGGCAAAGGGAAAAGTAACAGACTTCCTGAACAGCTCACATCCGCCATTCAAAATCATTTTTACAGCAGTGGAACATTGCAAAACAACCTGTAGTTCCTGTAGAATGCAGCAGCATTCTTCTTTTGGAAAATATTCTGTGTCCCTGTATTGACAAGCATTTCACCTACAAAAGCATATTTTTGGCAAAATTGCAATAACGTCTGAAGACTGCACACTCTCTGAAAGCCTTTAGCAAAATGGCTGTTGGATTGCCAGTATATATATATATAAAAAAAGTTATTTAGTGCATAGGAAGGAGTTCCATGGTCATTCTTACTGGAGGAAAAAAAAACAACAAACAAACAAAAAACCTACTTCCAAAAGATAAAATTATATTTGCAGACAAGGTCTTATAAAAGTTTCTTTTCCTGTCTACCTGTAATGTCGCAAAATTGGTAAGCAAGTGATAGTTTTGGCCATTGTGTGTAGTAGGACCCTGCATACTACAGAGCAGTGCCACCCATGGACTTGATCAGATAAGGCAAATTCTTTGTCTGTGTGCCCACATTAACAAATAGAAAGAAATCTTCTTTTCATATGACCTCTCCATTGCTGTATCTGCAAATGTTTGGATCAGAGTTGCTTTTTGTCAGTGTTTTACAATAGCAGGTACATAAATAGGCCTACATTGATGCCAAGCTCAGTTATCAGCATTTAGAATCCGTTCTCTCCTGTAGTAAGAGTTAAATGGGTATAGGTGAGTATGAACTAGTAAACAGATCAGGTTTTGCTAGTAGACAGATTAGGACCTTCTTTAGTTTGCTGTCTTAATGCTATCCTAAATTGTTTGGTTTAGAGTTTTAGTTTGTCTATTGTGATTTCCATAAAAGTGAGAAGTTCTTGCGTCTTTTGGGAGATTGTTTTTTGTTTTCCTGCTTGAAGGCTCCCAAACTCAAAACTGGCATCATTAGTGATAGTTTAATCCATGTCCTAGGCTCTGGGAAGAGAATGTTTAGCTCCACAAGGAAGTGAAATGTATTCTGTAAGGGTTTTCTTGTTTGTTGGTTTTGGTTTGTCTTCCTGTTTTCACTCTGAGAAAACTAAACTAGACATGTCTGGCCTAGTAAGGAGGTTTAACCAGTATTAATCTGGGAGTAGACAGTATTTCACAGGAAGCAAAAAGTACTGGACTTTGTTAAACCCCAAGTTAAAGTCAGGAAATTAGGAAGTGTTGCTGGAAGGGAACTTGAAGGCATCTAATCCATCCTTGCATGCCAAGACACACTAATACCTTCTTCCTGTCATGCCTTATTTTGACTATACTCTTTGCAATGAGGCAGTGCCTTCCACCTCCCCAGGCTCACATCCTCTGCTTTCTTCCAAATCCTTGCCATTAGATGGAGTTTCTGAATGTCTGACCTAAATCTCCCTTGACATAATTCACTGCTGTTTCTCCTTGCCGCATCCATGCGGGCCATGTTGCACAGACTGCTCTTTCCTCTGCCTCGGCAGCTGCTGTTCTCCTTAGGCTGAACACGCTGCAGGTTCACTCTGCGAGCAGCCTCCCACCGCTGTCGGTGCTTTTCTCAGAGCTCCCCAGCTGCCCTGTAGCATCCTGGAAAGCACGTGCCCGTGTAAAACCACATGTGAAACTCCAGCTGAGGTCAGTGCTGAGGGAAGCAGAGCATCAGCTTATGTAACAGAAACCCTCCACTTACCCATTAGGTCATTGATCTTGGTCATTACACCTGATGTTATGATTCAGGTTCATGCGCAATAAGCCATAATTCTTATTGAAGAATTGCTACCCAGCCAAATATTAATTCTACTTGGGAAACTCCTTAATGAATTCAGAGCATCTTACTGATATTTATTGCCAATGTTCAATGAAATGAAGAAAAGCTGATCAGTAGTTAGATCGCAGTGTATTAGCTGAAAGCATAAGGAAGATGATGGAAATTTTGAGTAACTTCTAGTTGTAAGGGATGTGTTGTGACCATGTTTGTTCATGCCAGCTCTTCCAAAATTCATAAGGCAATTTGCATAATTCTTTGGGAAGAGATCACGAAGTCTTCCTGCAGTTGTACCACAGTTTCAGTGCAACATGGATCTCCACATTCTTTGCAATGATAACGCATCCAGTGCAGGGGACTCCCATTTCCCAGACTCCATTTCCGGGCCTCTGGAGGGCCTGGTGGCAACAAGAGGTCTCTCATTAGGTCATGCTGCATGGTAGCGGGCAGACTACTATGTACCTTAGAGTGCAGCCTAGTGAGCTCAGCACTTTGAGGAGAAGTGCTGGAATCCCAGTGAGTGGGATGAAGGAAAGGGTCCCCTGGAGTGCTGTAAAAAAACCCTTTTACCTGCAAAAGGAAAAAAAAAAAAAACACAAACGAACAACAACAAAAAGGAGTTCTGAACTAGCCACTTCGCTGAGGCTACAGGTTACCCAAGAAAGAAGTTTATAAAGTAGGAAATACAAAATTTGGATTGTCTACTGCTATGGAAATTTGACACTTGACATACACCTAAACCCTCATGATCCTTTTAGTTGTGGATTTTTTTATTTTGTTCAATTTTTTTGAAGATGGAAAAAAGCAAAAGCCCTGTCCCGAACACAGTATTACTAAGATTGTTGTTGTAAGAGTAAGCACCATTTAAGGTGTGTCTGCACCATAATCTTCTGTTAATTAACCTTGCTGCTCAGTAGAGCCAGTCATCAGGAGTAAGCTGCAGTGCAGACCTGCCCTTAATGACTAAGCCACAGGACTATGCTCAGCCAGGAAGCTGAATCACTGACGTGCTGTGTGAGCTCAAGCAAGTTGCTTGTTGTCATCATGTTTACTGTGCGTGGCAGATGCTCTTTATGCTGGTTAGGTTCTTTCTGGGAATTTTCACTGTGTTACAGTATGAAACTACAGTTTCCAGGCAGAAAAGCATTTTGCATTAGTTCTCTGTTTCTGCATACGTAAAGTGTGGTTTCTTGCTTCCTCAACCACCCAGCCTCTGTGAGAAGAGTTGTGTTTAGTTAAAAATATATATATTATTACATTGAAAACAAACACCAGTAATCTAGAATTTGAGAATTCTGGGATTTGGGTTTATCATGTTCTGCAGTTTCCAAACCCTACAAAACTATCTAGAATTTAGTTCAGAATGAACTAGTTGGATGAGTATCACAAAGTGCTGCTTTATTGCATATGTGTGGCCACTTTTTCTGTGGCCTGGAAACCTGACAGGGATGTCCCAGGGCTGCCATCTGTTGGAGGCTGGGGTATTCTGAAGAAGTGTCCCCATAGCCTTTGTAAAATCTTTCTTGTCTTAGATATAGATAAAGTATCTATGGATACTTTAGATATGTGAACAAATGGTCTCACCTTTCACACACTTGATTGAATGATGCACAAGGAGCGAATGGCTTGGAACCCGATTTCTGGCAAAAAAGTGAAATTCTGGTTACAAAGAGAATAGGAGTTTTTAACGCAACTGATTACAGAATCAACTCATCCGACTACCTATATAAGCACATGAGTCTAACCATGATGTCATTTTAAAGTGCTTAAGAATTAGATAAATCCCAGAGAATATGGAATTGTATGTGTTACACAGTTGATGTGATTAAAGAACACAGTGAATTGTGGAACCATCATGGATCAACCATTTTTACCTCAGGCATATATGTTTTCATGCCTGTGTCTACAAACATACCTATACATACACACATTGTACTTATTAAGTCTGCATGTAGATAAACATACATTTTGACACTGATAATCACAGTAAGTTATAGTCAATAAGGTGAGAAAAATTGCTTTCCTGACTATCTGAATTCTAGTCAGACTTTAAATACCTCTATTTTGGGAGATTTCACTCTTGTGCCATCCTATAAGAAGAGAAAACTTGACAAAGTGGCATTATATTTCTTAAGTGGAATGCATTTTCTGCAGTTAATTGCTGAAAATATGTTTGTGGTAACCTGAGGCATATGTTAAAGATGCAAAGATCCAATGGTATCTAAAATACCATAAGAATTGGTTATAGACCTTCCAAAGCGCTGTCCTCAGACTACTTGCAGCTCTTGGACTTTCAGGTTGGTAGCCCGTAAAAAGATGGGCTACCCTAATGTTCCTGTAATGCTGCATTCCTGACAAAAAAAAAAAAAAAAAAAAAGTGTCTGTGTAAGAAAAAAATGATTATCATTGTCACAAAGATGGTACTGGTCACTAACAGAAAGGAGAACAATCCTCTCAGGCACGCTGAGGCCAGTTTTCAGACTGCGAAACTCACCTTTTATTGCTTGTGCCGCTGAGCAAAACAGCGGGCTCCTACACTATGATCATAGGAGCAGTCGTACAAGTCCGTGTATTGGAGGGAAACTGTGCAAAAGTAACTTATACTCTGTGCTCCCCCCACCAGCGACTGCTGCAGGCTCTGCAGACCAGTCAGATGGATTTGCGCCATGATTCAGTCTCACCGCTGATCTGTAGATCAATTATATTCACTAATGTCTGGCAAATTGGAGTGATTGAGAGACTTGAGAAACACTGATAAAGTGATGTTCTAATGCTAGGATTATCCTTAGCAGATGTGAAATAAGAAAGGGAAGAAAGGCGAATATACCTCCAACTTCTCTTTGCAGTCTTGCAGCCTTCCGACCATTGCCAGTGTGGAGAGTCAGTTGCTAAATACTCATAACTATGACTCCTTCTCTTCCGCTACAGCTTCACAGTTGTCCAAAACTGTGTTCCTGACTTGTCTCCGTCCATGCTACTAGTCTCGTAGATCCTTGCTGTTATCTCCCTAGAGTGTGTGCAGACCCGTAAGTTTCTGTGATCCACAGATGTACAGTAAGAGGGGCTGTGACTTCAGTCAGCTGGTGCCTGTGCTATAGGTCTGCCATACACAAGGGAATGAGGACCTGCTGGATCTAGGAAAAAGGTAAGCACTTTTCTAAACCAAACTCAGATTAGCAAACTTCAGGGAAAAGTATCTTTTATTTTTTCTCTTTCACTAGCACTAGTATAAAAACAGGAAGTTTTGATGAAGAGGGTCGTTTTCTTCCACGAAAAATCAGTAGATCAAATTTGCTCAAAATAAACTGAATTTAAAGATATATTTCTTCTGATTTAATTTCCTGGGAGCAGGAGGGGGTATTATTTTCTCTGTCTCCATAGATCACTTTGACTCATTGTCAGGTCTAATTTCAAATGAAAAGGTTCTCAGAGATCTGTTAATTTATTTGCTTATTAATCAGGGTACTTTGAATTGATGTTTTGTTTATATCTGTCAATATAATTTTAAAAATAATAAAATAAGAAATATTTTATAACATTTAAAAAAATTAAGTAGTTTTAAAAATTATAGATTTCTAAATAAAATTAATACTACAATATTATATCAGAAAAAGGTTTTGAAAGTAGAAATATGTTATTGTAAGTTACACGTTCTTTAGGCTTAATTAAAAATAAGCATAGAACAATTATCAGGCTATTGATCTGTTTTGTCCAGTTTCAGTGGTTTACAATGGCCAGAAGCAAAATGCATGATAGCCTGCCAGGAGCACTGATGGAATCATCTCTCCTAGAAAGTGCTGGCCTCAGTTATGAAGCCTGGTGATTCGTAGCACTTTCAGAAATCCAGGATGGTGGTGTTTTTTTCTCTTTGTTTTAAAACAGAACACCTTTGGGTATTTTTGTCATTCCTTAAAACTGTCTGATGTTTTTGATTCCAGTTACGATCTTGGTGTCTGTGATATATGTGGGAGAGAGTTCTGCCATCTAGTTACTCAATACACACCCCTCTACCCCAAAATATTTAAGTTTTTCTTTTGCTAATTTTCAATCTCTACAGCAAAGTTCTGAGACAAAGCAAATAGATGTGTTGCTTGTCCAAGATTTGTTCTGTTGTGCTAGTTCATCACTGCATAGAGGCTCCAGTGTAACTGACTTTTTGTAAGCTGCATGCAAGTCCAGTTCTTGAGCAGCAGTGCCTGAAAATCATATACAGATTCCTTAGCTCTTCCTCCTCAGAAGCAGAGCACCCAACCCACTGACTGCCTCCAGAAATATCTCCAGGACTTTCATCCAGCTAAGTTACCCCAAAAAGAGTTTTCAGCATCCATCCCAGATTTTGAGATTTATCCTAGGCAAAACCCATCAAAACTCCCTTTAGGCCGCTTGTCTTCAAAAATTAACGCAAGCTCCTTGTGTGAAGCTGCCTTGCAGTGGGAGTAACTGCAGAACTTTAGCTGTCAAAGCCTGAATTTAATGCCATAGTCACCTTCAACAGAGGTTGAGAAAACAAGTATTAAGCTCTCCACAAAGCATCTTTCATCATGACACGGACAGGCCTGCTCCTGAGGCGATCATTTTTTCAGCCTGGGCACGAGGAGCAGGGAGGAGTGAGCTGCGAGTCCAGGTAAACCTTCCAGGAGCTTGGCGATGGAGGGCCCTGCGCGCTGCCACCACCCGCACCTCGCCCCTGCTGTGGTGAGGCTGGCCTTAACACACCATGGAGAGCTCAACAATGACTCGGGATGAAAAATTCCACTTCGGAACGATTTAACACCTCTTTGTTCATGCCTTTGTACATGCATTCCAGAGAAGTTCTTACACAGATATTAGTGATAACTGATGAGTCGAAAAGAAGAAAAAAAATCTTTATATGTGACACTTAAACTCTTTTTAATTTTTTTCACTTTCAGTGTGGATATATTTATCTCAGATAACTGTGGGCCTCTAATGCTGTTCCTTCTGTAAGCTGGACACTTCATTCAGGCCAATTTTGAGATGAAAAGTCTACTTTTTTGCAGGGGAGAGGTGTACAGAGCCTTCTCTGTAAGGCTCTGTTGTATATATTTGTCTGCATGCTTGAATTCTAAAAGATTAGGGGACAGACTAGAGGAAGTTCAGACATGTGCCTGTCTGAGCACGGCACTCCCAGCTGTGGACTGGCAAACAAGATCGCAGTAGCGGGTAGTTGTCCTTATGGCAACCAGGGAGGACACAGAAGAGGAAGTAGATGCAGAACACCCCCCCAAAAGGCCACCCCTTCATCTCTGTGTTCCTCACAGCTCTAAGCCAGCTGTGTGATAAGCCATTCTCTTAACTGTTAGTTGGAAAACCATTGCAATTCAAAAAATAGCCTTTATATGTATTTTAATTACGTAAAATGTAATGATTTTAGCTCAATGCAATCAGCTATTTCGAATTATACACAATTACAAAAAAGCAAGTGTGACCAGCTTTACAAATTGTACATTAATAGCTTATAGGAAATCTGGGAACTTTTCTATTGAGGAAATGTAATTTAGGTTTATTTGTCTTCCAACCTTTTTTTAAATCAGTAAGCATATTTGTGTAAGAGCAAAATCTTCTTACTCTTTAAGAGCTTGCTCATGTTTGTTCCTGTTTCATGCTCTCCAGAGTTTTCATGCTGTTGTTGAGACTGTTTCCTTGTAGCTGCTGTCAGCATCCTTGTTCCAGCTAGAACTGCCCCCTGCACCATCCACACACGTATTCCAGAGCTGTTGCTGCAAGCAGGCCGGTTTTAGAACAGCTACTGTGTAGTAAACAAATACCCTTTGCCTTTTTTTCTTTTTTTAAGCATGCATAGGACTTAATAATTTTTATGTGATGACTGGGGCTTGCACTTTCTTTAAGTCAGCAGACTCTATTTTTTCCTGAATTTTTTTATTGTGTTAGTACATATAGCATAATCAACAGTGAGTCTGTTGAGCAGTCACTACATTTTGAATATTTGTTATGGGATATTTTTGTGCATTTCTTAATTGCTGCTTGAGATTCCAGTTTGAGTAAAATTAAGCACTGGTGCATTATAAATGCAAAGACTTCTTTTTCTTTTAATGTCAGGATAAAAATATCTCCTGGCTCCAGTAGAATGAGGTCTTGTATATACCCATACTGCCTTCCAGTATCAGGTTGTGGTAAGGCATAAACACACTATGAGTGCTTTAACATGAATGCTTTATCGTATTTTTCTGTTTCTTGGTATTGTGTGTGTCTTTACAGACACCTGAATCTCCTCTGGCAGCTCTAAGCCTCCCTGGATCTTTGCCTTCGACACCTGTCACGTGCCAGGATTGACTGACTTTCTTACATTTCCTCATGTTTGCTGAGGTCCTCTCAACCCTGCTCTCACACTGCTGACAAAGCCACAAAATGTGCCTGCTTAGTGACATCGGAGAGTGTGGCAGTGCACAGTCCGTCATGCATTTGTGAGCCGCAGTGATTTGCCTTTTGACTTCCCTGGTGCTTCTGCAGTCATGGCAGGAGCCGGTACCTGCCACCCAAGCCCTGTGCTTCAGCCCTCGTGTACGTTTTTGATCCTAGGCTATACTTCGGAGAGCCCCAGGTGCTCCAGCTGCGCCACTTCCACGCCAGGGAGCCTCGCTTGTGCCTGGGCTTTTCCTTTCCTCTCCCCTTGAGCCTTCTTTCATTGCCATCCTGACAGGAGCTCTCATGATGACAGAAGCAGGAAAGGTTGACAGCCCCGACAGACTGCAGTTGGCTCTGGCTGCTCAGGCTTCCCTCTCAGGCCTCTGAGAGCCTGGGACAAGCAGGACTCGCCTGCAAGTGGTTGCTGGTATAGCTGATATCGCACAACAATTCTGTCTGTGTGTTTAGGTGACGGGCTGCAGGCTCTAAGAGTTTGACTGTGTTGTGTATTCTGTCTTCTTAAGGTGTATTGATATACATTGTGTCTCCTGTCTTTGGGGTGCATTTACCAGAGATATTTATGGATTAACAAAGCAGGATTGTTATTTTATTCCATGTTTACTTTTCCTCTGAGCCTGGAGTTGGTTCTCCACTTCCCAACATTTGTCTGTGCTATCAAATGTTAATGTCTCTTCAGCCTGACCACTGCTTGCCCAAATGTTCAATAGCTACTGCTTCAGTGCCAACCTGAGCCATAACAGATTGCAAGCCCACTGTGCAGCAGAATGTCCTCCCGCATGAGGCTGGACAACATTTATATTACAGATTGTATTTTTTTAAAAAAATCTCTGTGTTGATCTCTGTGTTTGATATGAATAAATGGGACAGTATGTAGTATGATGCTGTGTAAAGTTCTGGGGATTTAATACACATAGCTCATTGCTGTGGTACAGTACTGATTAAATTCCTCCAGGATGGTATAGTCTCTGTGAAGAGCAGCTGCTCTGAACCCTTCTTATCTTTCCATGTGGCATATTAGTGACTGCAATACCTTTTAATCGGGCTTTTAATCAGCAGGCTTTGACCTTTTTCTGCTCTAAAAAGTGTGAAATCTGAAATCTTTTCCTAGAGTCAGATTATTCCTGCTGCAACAAATGCTCTGGGAGAGATTTAGGAAAATAAATCTCTGATAAGATCTTACACTACGTTCTCTAGCTGGGACAGGAACTGGCATATAAGAATAATCTCCCTAAGGATGAGTCCAAAGCATGGGAGTTTTCAAGAGTTTGTGTAGGCTATGTGCTCCTATGTCAGTGTTTCTCCCCTATCAGCTCCTTAGACTACTGCTGCCCTGAGGTGTTTAACAGTTTGCAGAGTGGTTACTTTGGTCTGAACTGCTGATACCTGTCTGGGCAGCTTGCATTAGTTCTTGCCATTAGCTCAGGATATGCGCTGGCAGACCGACTGCAGCACAGTTCATCATACCATGTGCAGCCTATCTGTGGCCTGTGCTTAGGTGCTAAGTTATGTTTGGGCTTTTCTGTCACCTCTCGCTTCCTCTCAAGTGTTGAGCAGAACCTGTATCTTTACTTTCTTGGCAGCGCAGATAGTAAAGACCACGTCTGAGGAGATGGTTTGGCATGTCATACCTACTTTGGCAATTTTGATAGGATTTCAGGCACATAAGCAGGTGCTTTATTTCCTTTGTTGGCTTTCTCCAAAGCATTTGATTTAAACTCATAAGGGCAGGGAATTGAAGCAGGCCTTCCAAGCCCAAGGCTAATTCCTAATTACTGGATTGCTATTCTTCTTCTGACCTCTGTTCCACTCATTTTGGAAAAGAAAAAGAAGTCTTCTGTTCTTGGCCCACACCAACAGCGCTCCTCCACAGGGCATACCTGCTGACCCTGGATTGTAGATGGAGACATGGACCTTCCTATGGATGGTGCCCAATAAGGATGGCGTGTGTGGGATGTATAGGTATGTTGGCGTTTTGATTTCCAGCCTTGTTGGAGTTCTGATTTCAGCCTTTGTGGGGTGTTTCATCACTGTGTCCCTGCAAGAGTGACAGGAATTATAAAGCAGCCAGCCAGCCAGTCCCTTGGCAGGTATTCAAGCTCTGCTTAGTATAGCAGTGTTGGCCAGGAACTGTTCAACTCCCTCTTCCAACTTCATCCAGGCTGAATAGAAGTAGGAAGACACCCCTCAGTTAAAAAGCATTTCAGTTCCTTCATTGGCACCTTGAAATGTTTTTGCTTCTCTTCTATCTGTTAATATTTGGTGAGTCTTGTGTTGGCAGGTGCTTGCGTTGCCAGCTTTCATGCTTTTATCAAAAGCTATTGGGTAGCTCTGCAGAGCTTCAGCTCCTGCAGCCAAAGGATTAAATGACAACCTCTAGCCTCATTTTTAGGGCTATGGCAGAAATGTGACTATAACAGATTTAAATCTAGAACCTGCAAAGAAGAATTAAATGTCTAGTGTTGTTAATACTAATAAAGCCATACGGTTGTAGTGCTAGTTATATTATGTGGGGCCTGACATCCACAAAGCTACATGCTAGGCTCGTCCAGTTCTCTTAGAAAAAATCCTTAACAAAGGTCACAGAATGCAAATTTTATCCCATAGTTTTGCTAGGAGGGAAGTTTTCAGACTGTACCACACTGACCTAAACCACCATTCTGTTTCTGTTTAGATACTGGGCAGAGCTGCTTCTCTTGATGTAGATGTGCTGGTGTAGCAGTGGGTACCTAGAGGTTCCCTCTGTGCTGGCCATGTCTCTCGGATGCTTTCTGAGATGGGGCCATCCCTTGCTTCAGCCATCCCACCGTGGCACAGCTGGGTCTCTTGGTTCAAACTGGTGGCTGTTGCCTTTCCTGTGACCTGCTGCTAACAGGGGAGACATGGCAGTCAGTCGTCACCTCCCTTCCAGCAGGGCCACACCACAGTAGCAAAGCTAAGCTGGGATTTGTTGTGCTGAAAAGGGAAGAGAGAACAACTCTGTGTTTATGTTATATATCAGCTCTAGGGAGTTGTGCTACCAGGGCTCAGAGAAATCAGTTCCAAAGGTTAAAGCTTAGTAACAGTATATGGCAGGTCAGAGTCCAAATCTGCCTCTTGCACTTTGCTCTCTCTGCCCATGGCTGGCTGCCCTGGAGGGAGCTGCTCTCCAGGCCTGTTTCCTGAGTACAGCTCCCTCATCCAGCCAGAGCCCACCCTTCTGTCCTTTGCAGTGAGGCAACCAAAGGCAACGAGGTTAAATGAGTAAGCCATGGCAAATGATGAGTCAATACCAGGAGTCAAATTAAAGCTCAGGAGACCTCGGCTTCTGTCCCTCTATTCTCTCCCCTATTCCAAGAGCAGGGAAGCTGAGACAGGTGCCTGCAAGACACACAGCATGTAACGGGCTGAATAAATCCTGGCTTATGTGAGAGTGAACTCAACCTCTGTCTGTGCCTGGTGCTCTGAGGAGGAGTTTAACGCAAGCTGCCGTGACAAGCTGCAGAGCCAGGTCCCCCCCTGCACCACAGCTGCTCCGCGGCACCAAGGCCGGCACGGCCAAGCACGCGCCTGTCGCCTCAGGCACACGGGGCTGCTATGGCCTCCACAGGGACTGCCAGAGCGGCCTACCCGCGGAGGACGAGAGGGGATCTGCACCCATGGAGGATGAGAGAGGATTCACTCCTGCAGCGGGATGGCCGGAGCGCAAGTCATGATGCTCCCTGTGAGCAAGCGTGGGACAGGGATGGGGAGCCAGGGCATGCTGAGACCAACTCTGCTTCTGAATGTTGAATGCCCTGTAAAAGGGCAGCAAGAAGTAAATGTGTATTACACCCCTGACTGCATGAGTGGAAATAGCGCTTCTGAAAGCACTGCGTGTTTTTAATTAATCAGTGTTATGAATCCAGAAGGGTTTGACGACAGGTTTCCATCCAGCCTGGAACATTCATTATCAATCCTCTGGATGTGAGGGATTTGCTCATGGGAAGACTGGTAAACTTTAAAAGGTTGTGAATGGCAATATTTTCTTTGTGTTCTTAGTATCATTTGATATGCAAAGAAAAATCACTGCTTTATATTTTTAAAATACAGCATATTTAAATCTAGTGGCATTTCTGAAGGAATAATATGAGGCTCGAATTGAAAAAAAAATTAACAACTTCCCTGTATTCTTGGTCCTGCCTATATGGGGTGAGGGAAAGGTTACCTCTTTATCCCCTTGCCTTCTTTTCCAAGATGCTTTTGACCATTTCCTGGTTTTGTTTAGTGGGAGCATCCAGCTCTGTGGCCAAACAATCAGCCACAGAGGATGTCGTGCTATATTTATGCTTTACCCAATATTTGTGTCAAAAAGTCTCTGTCTAAACAGATCTAATATCAGTAAAGATGACCCCAGAACAATTGCTCACAAATCCCAGAAAGCTGCTCTTTCCCAAAAGCGTGAGCAATGTGAGGCAAATGGAAAATGTTCCTAAGTAGATCAGATACAGCTGTACAAATCTGACTTAAAACATCAATTGCTGGACATCTAAACCAAATAAAGTATTAAAAATATTGAATAAGCAAAAATAGAGGAAACTGTTAGTATCTTGAGTATATATAAAACTGTGTGTACTGCATTATGCAGGCAGTATGTATTGCATTTTCTATCCCAAATTACTTTTATTTCCTTAAAGCCAAGATGGAAATTCCTGTCCCTCTTCACTGTCAATCTCACAACCAAATTAGCTGTGTTTTTTTTTTTCCTTCACTCTTTCATTCCAGATGGCCTTCTATGCAACTGATATTTTCAGATCTTGTAGAACTGTATCTGTAGTGTTTTAGTCTATAATATTCACTCTATATAATAACAGCAAAAAAATGGTTTCCAAAACTTTTTCAGGGCATCACAAACACAAAGAATGAAGTCTGAGGAAATCTGAGAACAGAGCTGGCAAGGAAAAAGTCAACAGTAGGAAAATGTCCTTTTCTCAAGCACAAAATGTGGTCACCAACATACTTAATTCACGGAAATTCATATCAACATGGTCATATAATTTTGGAAAACAGTTACAAATGCTTCTTATGACATTAGGTTCAGTTGTTCTGGGATCTTCTGTCAGTCTGTACCTGCTAAAGAAAAAAAAAAAAAAAAAAAAAAGCTCGGTTCTTCAGTTGAACAGGAAATCTAATTCTTAAGATGTTTGTGCAGATTATTTAACATATCAATTGTCATAAAAATGTATCGGCTTCCAAAAAATTATTGGAGCCAAACCAGTGGATATAGCGAATGCTATTGTGGTAATCAAGGGAATTATTTTGATTTAGGAACTAGTTTTCAGGAAAGGCAATCCCCAGTGAGCAAACTGGGATAGAGACCAGAAGAGTAAGAAAATTAAAACTGTTTGAAATGAATGAAATGTTAATATCTTGTGCTACATAGAAGCATTATAGGCACAGCAAAGAAGATTTGTTCTTAGAGCCTAGACCAGCATCAAGTGGTTTCATAGTTCTTCTAAAGCAGCAATAGGAGGTCCTTCACTATATTAGCCCTCACTTTTTCCTGCTTCTTTTGGGGGAATCCCTAAGATGGTCTATTATACAAAGCGCAAAAGAAATAAGGACCTTGGCTGCTTCAGCACATGGCAAAAAATAATGCCTCAGATCAAATTCATCTGTTCATATCCCCTCCATAGCCTGTTTTGCCATATCTGCAACAAAGCGGTGATAACGGTTAGTTCCTGATCCCTCTGATGATTACCACCCTAAAGCAGTCAAGCAGATTAGCCAAGTTTAGCATGATTATATTGTTCAAGAAATAACCCATCTGTCGTCTTTTTTTTCCCACAAATAAGTAAGCAATGCAGTTTTGATAAGTGGAGAAATAGGGAAAAGGGAAATGCCTTCTTTGCAGAAGCAAGGTTCCTTAATTGCAGGATACCATCCATCTTCTCAGAATGTCACTGGATTTCCTTCTCCAACTAACGAAAAAGAAATATTTATCAGACATCCTGAATTTTGCTCTGGTTTGTATCTATTTACGTAATTTTCTAATATGAGTCACTCTATGACCCATGCTTAGATATCTGAAGGTGATAATTGTGAAGTGCTTTGAAAATCTGTTTGAAAAATGTAATTTTGCAAAATAGTTAATAAAAACAGTATGAAGCAGCTACAAACACTGCAGCTAAAGTTGTTTAAATGTATGTAGACCATTAGGATAAGATTCAAGATCTATTAGAGATTGTAGCGCTGTATTGTTTTATATTCTGACTGCCTCTACTGGTTATAACTTTACTAGCTGCTATGTGATTTTAGGGGAAAAAAAAAGACTCTTGCCCAAGGAGCTGTCTTAAATCCATTCTTCTTGATGTAAATCTAATAATAATCTAAATTAAATACATTCCCATTGTGTATAGTGATAATTGCTGCTTCCTCCCAAGTATTTGTGATAGGCACCACAGAGCAGCTATCAGGTTTTCTCTGAGTTGTATGCACCAAGCGCAAAATTTGTTTGAGAAGATTTTTCCTTAATGATTCCATGAAAGCTGAGCTTATTTTAACATCAGGCATATTCAGAGAGTTTTTTACTTCACTGAAGAAGTAGTCAGATACTCCACACGAAAACACAATTTATATGAAGTCGGCTATGGATTTACTCCTGTTTACTTGGCCATTTCAGCAGGTCTCTTTGTAGAAAGGAGAGTACAGGGATCTTCGGGCAGGAACAGGGGCCAGCTGACTTCATGCTTCAAGATCAGCCCCATAAACCTATGGAACAACAGGCCTGCCCATTAGCATCATTTTAGTATGTATTACCTTTCAGAGGTAAGTTATTTTATCTTTCAGTGGTTTTTCTCAAGCTTCCTCTGAGCTTTCTTCTCATAAAGTTTTTATCTGTGGTTATTGCAGCTGAGTAGAAAGAATAGACTATATTGTGTGATAGGGGCAGAGGAAACATTTGGCAGCACAACATGATTCACTGCATGAGGCAATTTGGCCAGAGAGTCATTCAGAAAGAAAACAAACACGCGCACACACATAAACATACACGCGCACACACACACATGAAAACGCTTGATGCACCCAGAACCAAATATCTAGAGAAGATAAGAAAGCAATGAGTAGCAGAGAATCCATTAGATGAGTGTTGGCCCACATGCGCTGGACATGTCAGACAAGGAAAGCACGTGATGAAACAGCAGCAGACTACTGACTAATGACTCACTCTGGATTTCCTGAGCAGATAATGTTGCCTTTCTGCAGGGATGAATCACTGAATGTTTTGCTGGGTCTGAGCCTTCAGGTGATAGGGCCAATGACAGCTGGAGTGGAAATGTCCTCAACTAAATCCTGCTGGCATAGTCCAGGGGTGACACTAAAGCAGAAAGGTATTGGGCCAGAAGAGTATGTATACAGCAAGGCAGAGCTAGGGTTTAATTGCAGCTGTGAGGTTAGGACTAAATAAACATTAAGACTTTAAGAGTGCAGCTCTACTGCATGTCTAAGTTGAAAAAGCTGCTTATAACATCCAGCTCAATAAATTATAATTGTATATCCTGCCTGCATTCATCCTGGAATGAAGCCAAGTTGTAAAGTTGAAAGTGAGATTTCTCCCCTGTAAAATTTTTGCTGCTTTACAGCACTGACAGTAAGACATTCAGTTTTAGATTGTGAAGATCCGTGATCAAATTTAACTTTGTTACAGCACCATTACATTACATTAAGGATTGATTCAGTTGTTATGTGATCATAGAACAGTGTATCCTTCTTAAGGGTATAATCCTGGAATAAAGTACCTAAGAAATGGAGTTAACATGCTCCAGAGTTTTAAGCACATGTGAATTTTAGTGACATGGAATAGGTTATGTGTATCTATGCCTACTTACACATTAGCTCTCTCTTTATGAAACAGCTTATCTTGTAAGTACTTTAACAAATAAATGAGCTATTGAAAAAAAAAACAAAGACATAGCAACCAGCTCGTGTAGCAAGATACAAAATAATTGTCCCTCCACAAACAGTTCTCTTGAATTTGAAGAGAACAGACGTCCCTATGGAGAACAGGGAGAAGTGTTGCTCCCTAATGGATTTGCGAGCCCTCAGTTTCCTGCCAAATCTCATTTGGGTGAAGTGTCTGTAGCGTGCTGCTGAATGAGCACATTCTTTGGACACATCCTTTTGCCACAGCACTCTGTAACTGCAGGGGTGGCCAGCACCCTGTAGGCTTCATTACCTCAAATGAGGGTTCAGCAAGTTTCCACAACGCTGTTGCTCACAGAAGTTTCTGCTGTCTGACAGACCTACTGTGGATGCAGCAATGCTGGCTCTTGCTGAGGAGGCCTGGGTGGGAAAGGCAATGATGGGAAGCTCTGTTAAAATCTGGAAAATCACTGCATCCACAAACCAATATAAGAACCATAAGAAGACAGACCACACAGGCCTTATCCCGCCATACCTACCAGACACATATGTAGGAGAGCAACGGCATAATTTTTCAGACTCTACAAAACTAGTTGTTTCACAGGACAATGAATTTGAATTAAAAAAAAACACTTCCTCTGTTGACAGCCAATGCCTACTTGCCCACTGTGCTGACGCACTAACAGCAGTCCAGACTTGGGCTTGATACAAATCTTGTCCATGGTCAGTAAATGGGTGTGTTTCAGGAACATGATAGTTTTTTTTTAATGTTGAAATATTAGAATTATGTAGTATGTTAGAATTACATAGTTACATATTATTTTCTGAAATGAAAATTCCTTTTAAACTTTCTTCTTCACCAAGAAAATACCCTGTTTACATGTGTTTGTCTGTTTCTGGTTTTAAAATCACCCACTGCACTGTAGTGCCTGTATGTGAATCAAGCCTTGTTGCTAATAAAAGTGTGAGGGTTCAAAACTGCCCAAGGTCTTTTGGGCTACAAAAGGGACAACATAATGCCGAAGGTTTAAATATCAACATGAGGATCTTGAGGAGAGTGCGTTTTAAGAGTATTTTTGCAGTATCAGTGCCAGTCTGCTGGTGAATGGCATTAATTCAAGAATTTCTTTGCGCACCAGGCTCAAAAGTCTACATAAATAAGCATTTACAATTTTAACTCTATTTATTCATAACTCTATTCATAATGCTGTTATGAGAAGCTGAAAGATGAGACTAGAAAAAGATCCTAAAGGAGCAGTTCAAAATTTCCTGAAGTTTAAGAGAATGTAAGAAGCTTTATTTTGTTTTGAACAGCTACTTAAGTGCTGAAAAAATTTCCTGTAGTCAAAAATTCACTCTGCTTTAATAAATTCAAACACTCTTCATGGCTCAGGCAAAGCCAAGAGGGATTGGAACTTGGCAGAAAGCTTTCCTAATGAACAATCCGCATTTATCTCCTAAATAATCTTGCTTTGTTTGTCTTATAAGACAGAAACACATCTGAGTCTTAAAAGCCTCATCATTACCATAAACTTGAAAACATCCTTTGCACTTGAGAGCAGGCAAAATGGAAGCTAGCCTGCCACGTGCTGTGCTTATCCACAAGTAATTTGTCCTCTTGTAGATGAACATAGGGACAAAGGTGCTGCCGCCCCTCTGGGCACCTGCCCTAGTGCTTTCAGTGATAAGAGAGGATCACAGCAAGTCCCAGAGCACAGTATTTTGTAGGAAAAAAGTTATAGATGAAGTGGCTGAGAGGGTGGAGTTGACTCAAGACACTTTCTGAGGTAGCTACAAGTGCCTGGCTAAATCACTGTCAGTCTTTTGGTACTTTGATGTTAAGGTCACGTTTACAATGATTCTCTCCTACTTAGCAGTTTGACAGTCTCTGGGAATATAAAGCTACACAGATTGCTATATTTCTCAAAAAAAAAATCTAACATTGTCATAGAAGATAACATCATTCACACTGCAGATTAGTATGTGTTTACTTTACAGACCTGGTTAGGAGCAATTTTCCTAAGTTAGAACACTGTTCAACAAGTGGATTCCATCCACCTAAATTTCTTCTCATTACCCCCAAGCAGGCATGCTTTCTCTTTCATGCTTTCTGGCTTTCTCTTTCTCTGGCCAACTGACTTCTGCAGCAGAAGGTCTTGCTCTGGGCGTTAGGCAGCATCGAATGGTTCATGGGACCAGCTCCTCCAGCAGGGATGCTGCCAGCTTTGATGGATGCCACGCTGCAGTCTCCTCCATCACAGCCAGGTGGGCTGCTCCCTCTTGCCAGGCGGGCTCCATAGCAGCAGCACTTGCTGACTCTCTACTGCTTGCTGCTCCTGCTCACCATGTGCAGTCTGGCAGGGTAATCCCAAGGTAAGGCAGGAAACCTCAGATGAAACCTCTGAAGTCACAGCTAGGATGTCTCAGTCTGAATTTTGGTTTCCTACATGGAGTCTTCTATTTTGAGTGAGGTTTATCCATGGCTCCTCTTTTTCTTTTCTTTTCTTTTTTTTTAATTTGTGTGTTACCTCTTGCAATAGGATTTAGCTTCTGTAGGTACACTGATACTTTCATACTGTTGAGCTTTTGCCAATTTGATCAGTAGAGGTGCTGGGATAAGTAAGCTCACACAGAATCCAACAATGGTTGAGGCTGGAAGGCACCTTCAGAGATCATCTATTCAAGCGCTCCTGCTCAAGCATGGACCCCTAGAGCACGTGGCACAGGTTGCATCCAGGCGGATTTGGAAGATCTTCAAAGAAGGAGACTCCACAACCTCTCTGGGCAGCCTGTTCTAGGGCTCTGTCACCCTCACAGGAAAGAAGTTCTGTGGAGAACTTCTCCACAACCGAAGTTAAAAACACAGGAGATGGAACCTCCTGTGTTTCAACTTGTACCCATTACCCCTTGTCCTGTCACTGAACACCACTGAGAAGAGTTTGGCCCCATCCTCCCTACATTCACCCCTCAGGTACTTATACACATTGATCAGATTCCTCTCAGTCTTCTGTTCCCTAGGCTAAACAGGCCCAGCTCACTATCCTCATAGGATAGATGCTCCAGTCCCTTAATTATCTTTGCCGCTCTATCCTGGACCCTCTGTAGAAGCTCCATGTCCCTCTTGTACTGGGGATTCCAGAACTGCACACAGTACTCTAGGTGCAGCCTCACCAGAGCTGAGGAGAGGGGGAGGATCACCTCCCTCAACCTGCTGGCAACACTTCTCCTGATGCAGGCCAGGATCCCATGGGTCTTCGTGGCCATGAGGGCACATTGCTGACTCATGGTTAACTTCTTGTCAACCAGGACTCCCAAATTCCTTTCTGGGGAGCTGTTTTCCAGCAGGACAATCCCTAGTCTGTACTGGTGTCTGAGGTTACTGCTCCCCAGGTACAGGACCCTGCACTTGTCCTTGTTGAACCTTGTGAGGTTCCTCTCTGCCCAACTCTCCAACCTGCCCAGGCCCCCTCTCATTGGCAGCACAGCCCTCAGGAGTGTCGGCCACTCCACCAAGTTTGGTATCACTGCAACCTTGCCCAGGGTGCGCTCTGTCCCCTTGTCCAAGTCATTGATGAACAAGTTGAACAGCACCGGGCCCACTGGGTCACCCTATGGGACATCACTGGCCACAACTAGACTCAGCCCCATTTATCACGACCTTCTGAGCTCTGCCATGCAGACAGTTCTCAATCCACCGCACTGCCTACTTGTCCAATCCACACTTCCAGAGCTTCCCCATGAAGATGTTATGGGAGAGATTGTCAAAGAAGCCTTGATGAAGCCATCACATCCACTGGTCTCACCTCATCCATCCTGCCAGTCATCCCATCATAGAAGGCTATCAGGTTAGTCAAACATGACTTCTTGGTGAATCCATGCTGACTACTCCTGATCATCTTCTTTTCCTTCACGTGCCTAGAGATGGTCAGTAGGATGAGCTGCTCCATCACCTTTCCAGGGATGTTGCTTCTTCCATTCCTCCAGCACCTCCCCCGCTCTCCATGACCTCTCCCAGATGATGGAGAGCAGCTGAGCGACTCGTTCTACAGCTGGCTCTGCCACATGCCTTCTGCATGACCTTGTCATCTGGGCAGCTCAGCTGAGCACTAACACCCTTGCTCATGCTGAGGAGCAATTAAAATCCATGAGCAGTCCCACTGCCTGCTGTGGGCCTGGACATGCAAGTGATTGATCACCAGCATGCGCAAATATTACACTATCTTATGTGTACCTTCTCTACACCCGAATTAACTAATAGGAAATTGTATTATTTAACTTCCTTGTTGACTGGAGTAACCTAAAATAGCTTAGGTGCCTGCAAGGTAAGATACAGCAGAAAGGTAGTGGCCTGCCAGGATAAAGCAGTTAGGGGCCCTCCTGTGTCATGATGCTCTGCATCTCCAACAAGCTTCTCCCCGAAGCCCAGGACAGACTTCCTATGGGCTGTGAAAAACTCTGGGTCAAGATCTAGTTATTTTTCTCCAACACTGTGCCACCGCAGTTTTGCCTCCTACAGAACTTCTCCCTCTGAGCAAGCATTATTACTATGTTTCTAAAGTTCCTCAATTAATATTCTTTGAAATATGTTACTAAAAAGCTTGAGTGAATTTCATTCAGGACACATCTGTTTCCCACTTCAATTACTATTTTGGCTGATAGTTTTTTTTGTTGTTGTTTCTCTTTGAAAAAGAAAAAAAGAAAGTCATTTTGTCCCAGGCCAGATTAGGAAAACAGGTCATATTTAAAAAATGTGGGCTACTGTGTGCTTAACACCCTCCACCCCCAAACAAACCAGCCATAAATGCTACTTAAAACAGGTTTAACATATCTAAGAGATTAGGATCAGTCTTTGTCTCTACACTAGCTTGCTTTTAAATATGACCTCCTTTCCCGGTCTAGTCACATATGCTCTTTGTCTACTGGGACCACTTTGCTGCAAACCCAGCCTGACAGCTCACTCACTTCCCAGTCTCTCCCAAGGGCCCAGGACACTTCCAAATGGTTTCCTAGTCCTGAAAAGACTACAGTTAGCTGCTTTCCCCTCTTTTCCCTCTGTTTAAAATTGACATTATACAATTTTCCTTCCAATCTTCTGAAATCTCAGCTCCCATGCCATCTTGTTTTGTACTACATGTAAAAGGAAATGCTTGCTATGCTACAGGAATGTAAGTACATCGTTTAAGATACAATATTACATTTTATACTAAAGAATCAATATTTTTTCCCTTCCTCATTAGGCTAGAATTATCATTCTGTTAACCAAAATATGTATCACCTGCTAATTTCTGACCTACAACTTCCTCCTCATTTTGCTAAGCATGATTTTCCCGTTTATTTCTCTACACTGTATATTGTGTATCATATACACTGAGTATTACTCTCCCTTATAGCTGCTTTCCATATTAATTTTTCATCTCTGTTCTATCAGTGGAATAGCTTTTGAAAATGTAAATCCAGAAGCATTATTCACACATTTAAAGGTTTCAGCTAAGAATGCATTTTTAAAGAGTATTAGGGAACATTTCTTGCCTTATTTAAGAGATTTGAAGCTGAGACATCCTCAAAATGTGTTAAGCAGAGAAATTTTCTGAAAAAAAAAAAATCCATGCCTACGTCAGAGATACCATTGTTGATTTATCAGAGTTTAATGCTATTCTAAAAAACTTATCCAAAAAAGAAAAGGCAGCAACTTCTAAAAATCTGCTCTACAAATTCACGAAAGTTGTCTTGGTTGAAACCAATTATACATCAGCTTTTCATATTTCATTACTCAATTATGCAGGTCTCAAAGCTCACATCAGCAAAGAAATGACTGAAAGCTGTTTTAAGTTATTTCATGTGTTAGTTTGACCAAATCAAGCTTTGTAATCCAAATGCGACAATGTGACAATTAGCATTCTTTTGTAATTTATTACAAATTTATTTCTTTGTAAATTATTACAAAGGAAATTATCTTTTCAAAACAATATTCCAGCTTTTATGTAGGCTTTGGCAAGTGCACTGTTATCTACTGAACTGTATGTGTTTGGAAATAAATGTACAGCAATTCAAAAGCAATTGAATTATCATGAAGGCATAGCTGCTAGTATTTTTTTTAACTCTTCTAACTTAGGACATTATTTGAAGGGCAGAGGTATACTTCACTAATCAAAGCAAAGGTCCAAACAGAATTCTGCCATATTCTCTGGAAAATTCAGGTGCAGAATAGCCCAGAGGTAGCCTTTTCCAGAGTGCATGTGATCTAGATTGACAGTTTTCTGAAGCTATCTCTGAATAATTTTGGATTATAGCTGGTCAAGAACAGGCATTTTCTTCACCTTGACTTTTTAATAAGTTATAAAAATGTTTTGAGTTTTCATTTGAAATCCTGGCATGTGTTTGTTTCATAGAAAGCAGATTTGAAAGACGCAAAAATGTCATTCTGTGGAAAATTCAATACTTTCATTTAAAAGCTTAGAAAGTGGATAAATTTGATCAGCCTTGCCTGGAATGCCAAGAATCCTAAAACCTAGGAGCTTCATGCCTACCTCTTCATGTCTAACTAACCTGGCCTTATGTGCTCAGGGTTTTGGGGCTGAGTGACAGGATTAACAACAGAGGCTTAACGTAGGCACCCACAGTGTGTGACTCGCCTGTGAACGCAGGACATGCACAGTAACACTCCCACGCCTGGCTTGCTCTCAAGGAACCCTGTCACACTGCTTCAGTCCTGGGGCTTGGCTGGGTTCCCATCCTCTCTTCCCGGTGGCAGCAGCATCTGAGGGTCCATGAGGCTTCAGCCTGCCCCTCCTTGAGTCCAGCTCCTTTTTTTTTTTTTTTTTTTAAATTTATCATAGAATCATTATGGCTGGAAAAGCCCTCTAGATCACTGAGTCCAACTGTAAGCCCTTCAACACCAATCCTGCTAAACCATGTCCCTAAGCGCCTCATCTACACGTTTCTTGAATACTGCCAGGGACAGTGACTCCACCACTTCCCTGGGCAGCCTATTCCAATGCTTGACTACTCTTCCTATGTAGATTTTTTTCCTGATATCTAACCTGAACGTCCCCTGGCACAACTTGAGGCCATTTCCTCTTGTCCTATCGGTAGTTATTCTGGAGAAGAGATGGACCCCTGCCTCACTACAGCTTCCTTCCAGGTAGTTGTAGCTCCACCCAGGTCAGGAGGATTCGGTGTGTTTCTGTGCACTCATTACAAAACTCACCCACCCTATGGTCACAACTACTGAGTAAACACCCAGTTAAGTTCCCCTTTCCACTTCATAATAGACATATTTATCTGTCAAGTAGCACAGAAAATTGCACGCTAGACAGATTTCATTTATTCCTTCGTTACTGCTCTACATACAACCAGATCCCATCTCTGCTGCCAAGACTTTTGCCCTGTCACAGGCACCAGTGAGGCAAGGGCTGGCCCAACTAATTTTTGTTTTGTTCTCCCTTCACTCCCCTAAGAAAGCTAGAGCTATGGGATCTGAATTTAAGCCAGTTACAAGATATTAGGGTATGTGATGAAGCTGAATAATCAACAACTATTATAACCTTAGAAAACTCAAAGGTCATGTATCATGTAAGGAAAGTGAAAAGACTGGGACTGTTTACTTGGGAAAATGAGATGCTGGGCAAGTGGGGAGCTGGTAGAAGGATATCCATCAGAGAAGATATATGGTAAAATAGAAGTTCCCGAGATCATAATCACAAAAACAAAGCAGTTATCTCATGAAATTCTGAGTCAATAAATTCATAATTGGTGAAAGAATGTGTATTTTGAAACTCTACTTCCAAAGGCGATGAAGACATTCACCTTTAAGGAGAGTTAGTTTTTCCCAGCTCTGAAGAAGAGCCATCTTTCTGGTGCAAGAAGGCAGGTGTTCCAAAATAACCAACAATATGATTCCCTAATTAAAAAGAGTCATGGAAAAAGGTAAGGAAGGATTTTAATTACTTAGCATAATTTAGAGGCTTCTTGGCAAGCAGAATGCAGTTAACTGAATAGGAAGCTGTTTAAGATGTGAACGTTTTCATGTATCTCCTTGCAAAACTCAGTGGCTACTCAAGATCTTTATTCTGTGCCTTGTGCAACCTGAAGGTTATTCCTGTACTTTCACCACCAGGCTCCCACCCTAGTCCTGTTCCTACCAATCTGTGTTTAACTAAGGACTTTACGCTTGGGCTATTGAGATTGGTGCTGGTAGTATAGGCTACTTCTCTCCTAGCAAACTAAGCGTTTTTGGGGCTGTCCGCAGGCTGGGAGGCTGGCTGGCATGGCAGGCACAGCCCAGTGCCCATCCTCACCAGCAAACTCACCTCTGCAATGGTGGGGACCGTCTGTGAGACCATCGTTCTCGAATTATGGCCATGGGATGTTCAGGAGGGCAGGAGCTGGCACAGGCTACTGCTGAGCCAGAGAGCAATCTAATAATTTCCTGGCATAAATGATGTACAGACAGTGACTGATGCTTGGAAAGCAACTCTAATCTATGGTGATAAAGGAAATACTTTAGGGGCCTTGATTCTGCTTTTTTCTTTTTACTCTGCTAAATAGGTAAGGGAAATAATAAATGCCATTACTCTGAACTGCCTACTGTCATTCAGGTCCCAGAAGACACCTGGTAAGGATAATACCTGGGGTAAGTTATTTTGGAAGGATGCTTGAAACAAATAACGTTGGTTAATGTGATACCCACAGGAGATATAGCGTCAGAGGAGGCAGCTGAAAACAGCCTGAAGTGTCTCTTCTCACATTCGCTGTAATTAAAGATAATAGAAATCAAAATTTCTCTTCAAGCAAAACACCCATAAGCAGGACTTGGCATCTTATAAAAAAAAAAGGAAATGAGATAAAGTTATTCCAGAATATCCAATACAAGGCTGTGTTTAACAGGCTTCTGATGGAGCAGAGAGAGACAGCAGGGATTGCTGCTGCAGATCTGGCCATGGAGGAGTTTCTAGGAGGCCTTTCCAGCCGGTGCACAGAGAATAACAGCATCTACACAGGCTGGAGACACCGCCCTGGGAGTGAATGAGGAGTGTCTAAATGTCCAGCTGAAGGAGCAGTCCCCTTTGCTTAAAGCAAACACATCTGTGTATCGCGTGATACACTGCTGGCATAGGATACATAGGAACTGAATTGTCAGAAAAGCAGCTCTTAATTCTGAACGAACGACTTTCTTGCAGGAATTCCTCTCGTCCTGTTCCTCATCCTCTCCCAGATCACACGACTGAGAGCCTGGAGAATTTAAGGCCATAAATCAGCCGTCCTTTAGCAGTCTGCAATTACAAGTGTGTTCTTACATAAGGAAGCTTCTGAGCAGCTCTGGCCTGAGAAAAAAGCAAATGCTGGTTGCCAGCTGGGGTCAAGATAAAGTTCAGCAGGATGAGAGTCGGGCCTGGGTTTTCTCTGTGTCACAGCTGCATAGGACAGTTGGGGACACTGGCTGCAGCGAGGGCATGGCCCTCCCTGCATGGATGCCAGATTGAAAACGCTGGCACCTGGAGTCCCAAAGAAGTGCACTGGAAAGGGCACAGGTAGGTAGACAAGCATGGGGGAAAAAAGTGTGAATGCTGCATATTTATGCTGGAACACAGAACTTGGGAAAAACACATTAAATTCATAAAGCAAATTTACAAATATTAGCAGGTTCTGGAGCTCACTGCAGTGTTTAAGGTTTTGAGTTTTTTATTATTATTATTATTTTAAATGTCATATTCCAGTCACATTTCCTCTTTCATTTGTTGTCATAACTTTGCAGTACTCCTTTCAGTTTAATTCTGAGAAAATTTTGTCCATAACAGATATATTTTATTCTTGTCACAAGCTTGAACTGAGTAGCAAGGGCAAGCAAAATACAATAAGCTTCTATTAAAAAACTCCTTTTAGGTAAAACCATTCCCATAGGCAAACAGAATGAGGTGATAAGGTACAAAATGCACATGCGGGACTCAAGAAAGATAAACAAGGTATTTTGTAGCACAGGAGGTCCTTTTCCAGTAAACTCACTGCAGTGGGCTCTAAATTCCATCTATCAGTTGGAAAATATAACACATTTCTATTTTATTTCTTCAGTGACTATTTTGATGTCAAGAGCAGCTGTGTTTAGTTTTTCTTTCAAAAAAAAATAAGAGTAAAGCTTAGCATCAAAAAAGTTGGCTTTGTGTGGCTAACCACAAACAAGGCACATGACTGAGTACTGCATCTGTTATGTCCCCCTTAAGTTCAAAAACTTTGGACAAGAATATTCTGCAAGCTTAAAGGGGAAGTCTTGGTTTACAGGGTACATTTAATGCTCTTCCTTCGCATAAGTTTCAGACTTAAATACCTACCAAAAAATAAGAAAATTTGTCCTCTGGAAAAAGGAACTGCAAAATCTACTCACCTCTGTCTGCTTTTTATTGCAGTGTGAGGGTCAGATTTCCAGGAAATATTTGCAGATTTTTTTGGGACCTCTGGCCTTACAAAACTGATAGAGCTGTTTGAAGAAAAGAGCTGTCAAGTAGTTTTGAATACCTTGATACTCACATGCAGAAAGATACAGAGCTCTTAAATCCCTAGGGCATCATTTTTATTGCAGAGCTGCTAAGAAAGCTGCTTGAGCAGACTTGATGGTCTTGCTAGCAATAATCACTTTTCAAAAGGATTGTACACCTATTTCTATGAGGTGTCTCAGAACACTCAACTACTAATTTAATACTCCTGATAATGAATTATCATGTGCCCTGCAACCAAAAAGTACACTGTATTGCAAACCCAAGTATGAGGCAGTGGTTATAAACAATTTCATAAATATTTAACATTTTCTGACCTGCCCACAGCTGGCAGCAATGCAGCCTAAAAAGCATATTTGGAGCTCAGCATCTAGCCACAGGCATTACTTTTTCTTCCGCTGTACAATATTATCTCTTTATTAGGCTAGCATGTTATTTATGTGCTATAACTTACAAGGGTAGTGCACAAAAAGTAGGATTAAGAGGCACCTCAAGATTTCAAGCTCCATCCACAGGACAGGCAAAACTATAAAATAGCGAATATCTAGTGTAGTAAGATGAAAATCATTAAGTTTTTATTTTACTTCAAAAACACTGAAGTTTTGTATTATAGAATTTTCTTACAGGAAGGTTTTTCTGTGCTGTAGGACAGCCTATGCATTGGAGATCTGACCTGTGTTGACATGAAAGATAAATATGTGTGCACTGGAGAGAAGCTTCAAAATTCTTCTTAGTTCAGGCCACTTTAACCCAGGAAAAGTATATATGAACACAGGCTCCTGAGATTTAATGTTAGTCTGCATTTGTTTGGAGCAGTTCTCATCGTCTTGAGCTGTGTGTAAAGATAAGCCCATGAATCTGCTGATCATGAATTTCTTTCTCTGAAGTAATTTCTTTGATTTGATTTTTTTTTTTCTTAAAGGAAGCAGTGGCTCAAAGCAGGATTTAAGGGTAAGGGACGCTAAAGCCTGGTTCAGACCTATGGACCTATGGTCCATGCCACAATAACCAACTTCTTTTGTATGGAAACACTGTCAGCTGGAGCCCCTGAAATCTCCCAAACTGTCATGATGAAAACACCAAAAAATGCAGTGAAGTAATAAGTCTCTCAGAACTGGAAAGACACAAGTATTTTGAAAACTCAGAATCATATTGCTCCAAAATATCTGTCTGTGTTATGGGGAAAAAAAAAAAAAAACAAAAACAAAAACAAAAAAAAAGTGTGAGTGCTGCACATTGGAATGCTGAAAAACAAACAAGTATGAGTAAAACACATTCAAGATCCATCTTTGTCAGGTTGGTAAAATGATGATTCTTATTTTTATAATGGAGAGCACCAAGTTAGTTTACTTACAATAGAAATTATACACCCATGACAAACAACATTTATCTACAAAGTCTGTTGCTTTGCATGATCCCTGTCATGGTGCAAAGAGTGCCTCACACGCATCTGATGCTTAATGTGCTGTTGTTAATTTTGATGTCAAAGGAATATATAGCAAAGGACCCGTGAGCTTCCTGTACCTGATTTCATTAGGCTCACCTGGGAAGCTCCAGCCTGATGCTGCACTGACAAAACTAAATGAATTCCTCTGCTTCCTTATGTAAAGTCGTAGAAACCAGGGCAGGTGGGATCTAGTCTTTAATGGAGTTCTGGAGCCTTTTATAAAGTTCCTTTTCACCAGGTCAGACACTCAGTGAGGATGACTGTCTGTGAAGCAGTGCAGCAAACACTGCGTGGGTACCGGTCCTCCTAGCCATTGGGCTTATGACTGCAAATGAGTCTGCAGAGAATAGTTACACCCTTAGTGCTGCAACCCTTAGCTTCTTAAGGTTAGCATGACTTTGTCACAGAGCCACACGTGCAGTTACTTGATGTGCACAGTGGCCCGTGCTCCTCTTCTGTTGCTCTGCTTGTTGAGGTCGTGGTCCCCAGAGCCTCCAGCTGGCCGGGCCTCCCGCAGCCCAGGAAAACGTGGCAATAACCCCTAGGCAGGGAAATAACCCCCAGGAGTCCGGAGCGGTGAGGCGCAGCAGTTCTAGTGGTGAGTGACTTTTGCTAAAGCTAGCAAAGAGCAAAGCTGAAGTGACGCATTTAACGTGGGGAAATTGGCATGCCCTTTAATGCACTTTTTGCTGAGATGTATTAATCTTTCAGAAAAGCTAAGCTCAAAACCTGCTGACATCCCAGTCATTGTAACGAAACCTAAGTGAGTATAAAATATTACCATAAAATCCAAATGAAAAGCATCTAAAGTGTATGACACATATGCATGCACATGTATCCTAGGTCAGATAAAAGCATATATAATAAACTGTCGATCCGTGTATAGGCCATGAAAGTCCTTTGGGGTAATCAGGCCAGAAGGGGATGTGAAAAGGGAAGGCAGTAAGAATGACATTAGTGTTTGATGTTTCAGGAAGTCTATTTTGTTTCTTGCAGAAGAAGCTATGATTTTTATTTCATTGCTTTCTGATCTCAGGCTGTTACTGATTATTCTGCTATGAACACAGAAGAAGAGTAAGTTACAGAACTGGTCCAAACATTTGTTACATTTACAGGGACGAAAGGGAAAAAAGAAGATTCTATACAACACACTACTGAGATTATCTGAAGAAAGAATAGCTCTATAAAGAAAGAATCAGCTCCATTTAAAAAAAAAAAAAAAAAAAGGAAAAATAATGCTTTTCAAAACTGGCCATGTCCAAAAGCATACTGCAACAAAATTTTGTCTCTAGAACACCCCCACTTTTTTTCTCTGTAGCTTGTTCACATGTTTTCATTGCTCGGCAAGGTTTTGTTTTGCTTTGTTTTTCTTGCTTTCTATTTTTAAAGAGAAAATTAAGTGCAGAAAGTCCAGCATGATTGAAAACCATGGGCTTCACAGCAATGTGTAAAAAAATACATACAACCCCATAGCACTTTGCAAAAAGAAAGTACGAACAGTATTTTCACATCTTAGCTGTGTATTTATCAAAAATATAACTATGCCAGATTGGAACTTACTTGGAGAAATGGCCATATAGCATGCCAGAGCTCAGATAAGCAATAATGGCATTTGATCATGTGCTCTAAGGAGACAAAGACTTTAAGGCAAAAGCAAACACATGGTAAGCACAGTTTTTCTTATAATGGCTTATTCGGAGACAAATATCTGGGCATGAAAAACTCAGAGGATTTGGCTGCAATTCTGGTGGCAGTTTTTTTTTCTACAGCAGATTTTAAGGTCTAGGGAAATCTCTACCTAATATACTACACTATTTCAAGATTGACTGGCTTACCAGTTTGATAGTGGTCTTGCATGTCATTTGGCAGCAGGTACAGAGTCAGACTTAAGAGCATCTGTAATCTCTTGAGCATGATTTTACGCTGCTAAATAAAGTTCTGCCTAAATGAGAGGCAACCTTGCTTTGATGCAAATACTAAATGATTCAAGAGTTTGGGGACAAAGACTTCCAATTAAAAACAAAGAAAAAGAATCACATTTTTCCTTAGAACATGCTTTATTAAATATATTTTTCATGCAGAGTTTGCGCATGACACCCTATTGTACAGAGAGAAGTGCAAACATGATTGACCAGTTTTTACTTTGCAAATAACATTAGGTTTCATGGATGTGATGACACCTACAGTTTTCTGTCCATTTTGTGGGTGTGAGATGAAAGGAAGTAATATTTTATATTGCTCCTTAGCAAATTTCTCAGAAGCACCAAAGAAATAGTGCTAACCCAGCTCTAAAATAGACTTTTCTGGTCAGCTGTGAGAAAACCAAACATGACAGTAGAGAGGAGAGAGGTATATATGAATTTTGCAAATGTAGCATACACTACCATCATTTTTGATGTATTATTAGTTAAATAATTATTAAAGGCTTTGAAAATTTGAGATGTCTGCTGTTTTTGAAAACAAGAGGTGTATAGGACATCTTGATGACTAATCATAGTGACTGAAAAGTGGCATAAGAAAAGTTTGAACCAATTTTGTAATGACTCCCTGGTCACTGCTAGCCTTTCCTGATCAATCAGCAGTGTCGAGTTACACAACCTTAGTATTTTTTTTTTCATTCTTGAGGTAAAAATATGCAATGTGGAACTGATGCTATTGCATAATTTTTAGCACATATCCTACCTTACCTCAATAGCCCTCAACTGTCTCAATCATGTTTTTCACTTCATAAAATACATTTGAAAATAAAGAAGTAGGAAGATATATTCTCAGCACATTTCCTTAAAGACTTTGGGATTACATGTGTTCGAAACACCACTCCATTTGCAAAGTTGTTGCCATTTATTTCACTGAAGATAAAGAAATCATCCCAAATGGTCCCTCTGGAGCTACAGCAATTTCCTCAGAGCCCCCTCCATTTTTGGGGTCCCCTCTGTGCGTGTGTGAGAGCTCAAGAGCAGATCACCCCACCAAGTGCTGGAGGGCAGCAGCTGAGGACCCTGCAATCCTTGCAGGAAAGTTCTTCTCGCAACTTTTTTTTCAGCTTGAATGTTATCTGAACAACCCACTTTATTTTTCTTTCTTTATCATCTCCTAGCAAGCTTGCATAAGTCAGCATATGTAGGAACACTGACTTTCTGTGATCCTGAAGTTACAGGCAGGCTTTGCCCAGCAGAGAACAGTATTTGGGGAATGTCCTCCAAATCCTTTCCCAGAGTCCATCCTTAACCAAAAAAAATGCAGAGCGCTGTTGACAGGTACTTTTCCTTTGGTTAGACAGCCCTTTCTCTGGAACAGATCGCTTCTCACTGAGTTCTACTGAGGCTACTGTTCCTGGAAATTACTGCAGACAAGTTAACTGCAAAAATAGGTATTCGCTAGAAACCTACAGAGAGAACACTAAAAAAGTGTAACTCATGCATGGAGTAAGGAGTTTTCTGATCTTGATTTTTTTCAGGTTTTAATTAAAAGGCATCTATTGGAGTTTTAGCACAAAGTGAATAAAGAGCCAGCTGTGTCTGGGAGCTGGAAAGCCACGTACAGAGCATGCCGCTTCCAGCCTAACAAAATACTTAAGTATGTGAGCAAGTATGAGAGATTTCTTATGAGTCTAAAGCTAAAAAAATCTGCCCTTAAGGGCCTCAGGTTGTTAGCAGAGTATTAACTAATTTAGAAAAAAAAAAAAGAAGAAGAAATTTTAGGTGAGTTTCATTTGCAATTCATTGGTATTTAGCCCTTAATGCCAGGCAATAATAAAGCTCTCAGCTAAGAAGAAATATGGCATCCAACTGTTTTGGCATCCAAAGTGATACCTGAGATTCTGCATCTTTGTAGATGCAAGAACTAACAGCAATTAATTGCAAATAGAATTTGCAAGAAACCATCAAAATAATTTCACCAGAACATTCTTTCATCCTGAAAGAGATACTAATATTTCCTTCATCGTCCCCCACCCCCCTCCCACCCAAAGATGTGTTAAGCAAGACATTTTTAGGAGAAACTCACATAAGAAGACTGTAAACTGGAGCTTTTAAGCACATAGACAGGCCCAAATAAACCGTGACTTGGTTCCTTTTCCCTCAGACAGGCACACAATGCTCTGTTAAAGCCTCCTGCCTGGCAGCTGTGGGTTGAACCTTTTCTGGCGCTTGTTCTGACCACAGGAGATGAACGACACAGACTCGAGCTCATGCAAAAGCCACCCGCGCACTATAAAGAACATCCCTAAACACGGTGAGCATACGCAGGGTGCTTCGCACACCTATCAGCTGGCAACCCCTGCACGAGACGCCACGAGGCCCCTTGGTTCCACACACCTCACTCACTTTTTATACGGTTAAAGGTTCCTCCAGGTACGAACTGTTGTGCTGGGGCGTGAGGACGGCTCCGTACCCAGCGTGTGCAGCAGGCCCGGTCGGCTTGCGGGGGAGAGGGCCAGCGGGCAACCTTGCGCACAGCATCCCCGGGTGTCCACATCACTTAATCGTTAACTAGCTCGGCCTTAAGGCCTCTCCCTGTACGCCAGGGAAATTTGCCATGCAGGGAGCTAAGCCAAGGCAGCGCAGACAAGAGGCAGATGCTGCCCAGTGGCCTTAGGGACAGAAATGAGTCCCAGGCCTTTTTCCTTTCTAGCAGGATGGGCATAGCTACGGTTTCTTTACACAGAGGTTATGTGTACATGGTGCCTGTCTCTAGGACATCTACCCCCAAAGCTGAAACTCTGAAAAAGGCAGGAATCCAAACAGACATAAGCAAGTTTTCCTGCAACTCCCCTCTTTTTGGCTCTGACAGTGCCAGTGACAAAAATATTTGCAGTGCACAATATTTCTTTCCAACTATGGATAAATTCTCTGCGAATTTAGATTCCCTACTTCCCGTGGATTTAGAGAGAAACAGGCTCTTTCATACCCATGCTTTGAAATAGCCTTTTCTTCCATCTCTTCCTGCTGCTCAGTCCAGCCTTTTGCAAGGCTCTTCTCCCACACCATATGGAGATGGAGGGGGGACTGTCTCCACCTAACCTGCACCGAAGGCGCTGAATGTCCTAAGTCGGCCCACGCCGAATGTGTGCCCAAGTTCAAAATGTGCAATGCTGGAAAGATTGTGAGGAAAAAAGGAGGACAGGATCCATTAACGTGCACAAAAAAGAGGTGTTCAGAGAGTTTTACTCAGAAAGGGTGAATAAAAACGGATGAAAGGTGAGTTTAGGAGGGGCCAGACAGTAAAACCAATCTGTAATAGAATGCCTCAAGTTAAATGCAGCATCGTAAGAGGCCGTTCATAGGTCACATACAAAGCTTTCACTTCATATATTGCTGTTACAAAGAATAGAAATCTGGAACCATCACACATATTTAGCTGAATTCTGAAGAAGTCAAAAACTGAATTCATGGGGTCAAAAACTTCTGAAATTAATCAGTTCAACTGCTTGAAAAGTAATGGCTCCCAGGCAGCTGAATTCCTCTTAGTTCCCCATCCTCATTCTCCACAGAAGCAATTTCACTTGTCCTACCTAAAAGAAAACCTTTTTCCAGCTTTTTAGAAATGTGGATCTATTTTTTTTTTTTTTTTTTTTTTTTGCTTTTGATAAAGTTGTCTCAGTGGGAAATTATACCAAGAGCAAAGCTCTTGATTTCTGAAAGCTTCTGATTTCTATGGACAAGGATAAATGGCTATAAAGAGTCATGCAACTTCACAGGAGCACTCCTGCTTTTCAGGAATCTCCTTGGCAGCCCGGACAGTTACGCTATTTAGTTCCTTCTGCAGAAATCAAGCATCTGCTGATCCAAATCGAAAACTATACGTGTACGCAGGCACAAGAAATTGTATTTGCAAACAGCACACGTAGCTTTTTCGAGCGCTGCTGCTGGGATTTCCCCTCCCTGCCACATTTTAGCCTCCCGCCAGGAGGGAGGTGTGTGGGGGTGTAACACCGCTGTTTTTTTGTGGCATGACTGTCTTCTCGGTGTGATTTTGTACTGTTAATAGCTACCGTACAAGTGGGCCCCGCTGCAGCACATGGCTGCGGGTGCAGCACATCTCCAACAGTGCAGAGGCAGTGCGGATGAGCAAAAACTATGTTTTTTTTTTTTTATTTGATGAGCAGGTGCTCGGAAACCACTGTTCGAAAGCACCGAGAAATATCCACTTTCCGCTGGCCCCTACTGCAGGCACATCGGGAAAACGCGGATTTTCGGCGGGGCACGTGGGCAAAGGCCGGGGCCAGGCGCCCGGGAGCAGCACCCCAGCCGCGCGGAGGGTCGTGCGGGCGCCGGGAGCTCCGTCTGAGGGCAAACGGTGCCTGGGAGGAGAGGGAAACGCGGCAGGAAAACGCCGAGGGGCCGCGGCTGTGGCGGCAGGGCCGGGGGAGGTGGCGGCGCCGGGGGGCGGGCAGGGGGCTCGGCGGGAGGCCCCGGCGGCCGCCCCCGCGCGGCCCGCGGCTGGCAGCGGAGCCGCCCAGCGGCCCGAGGCGGCGGCGCCGAGGAGGAGCCGCCGGCTGCGCTGCGCAGCGGCGGGCGGGCCGAGCGAGCGAGCGAGCGGCCGCGGCGGGGCGGGGAGGCCAGAGCGGCGGCGGCCGGGCCCGCAGCGCAGCGCGGCGGCGGCGCCATGGCCACCAAGGTGAGCGGCGCGGCCAGGCCCCGCCGAGGGGCGCGGGGGCAGCGCAGCGGCGCCGGGGCCGGCGAGGGCAGAGCGGCGCCCGGCCCCGCTTCCGCCCCGCCAAGGGGCGAGCGGCGGCGGCCTGGCCCGGCCAGGGCCGCCCGCGGGGCCCGGGCTGGGAGGCGGGACCCCCCGGCCCCCTCTGGGCGGCTGAAGGGGAGGCCCGAGGCGGTGCCCGCGCAGGTGCCCCCGGCCAAGAGGCGGCTGCGGGCGGGTTCTCCCCCGCGGGAGCCCCGCGCCGGCAGCGTGCGGCCAGTTAATAACGGGGTCTGTTTAAAAAGAGGGGGGGGGAGAAGCGTAGGAACTGGAGTTTTTTTTTTTTTTTTTTTCCCCTGTTCTTCAGCAGTTAAGGCAGCCGTCAAAGTTAGCCCGTCCCGGCAGGGACTGGCCTCTCCGCACCCGCGGTGTCTGTTTGCGCTGCCCGTGGCGCGGGCGGCCTGGCCCGGGCTGCCCAGGGACGAGGCCGGCACGCGGAGCGGGGCCTTGGGCTTGTCCCGTCCGCGGGCTCGGCCCGTGGTTACGGAGCTGCCCTTGCCCGCACGGGCCGCGTGCGGCGCGGCCCTCACTGGGAGCGGGCGTCTCCGAAGTGGAGAAACCCGCGTCTGGGATATGCGGGACCTGGCACATAAGCGGCCGTCTCGGGAGCCCTTGAAGGAGGTGGTTATTCGTGCTCTAGTATCGCCTTCAGAAGTGCAAGGAAAACGGGGTTAGACTTCAAAACCATTGAGGCACTTTAAGAGGTGTTATCCTAACGAATTTTTTGTTCCTGGCTGCTCAGGCTTTCAACTGCTGTTAATGGATTCGGTTTTAATATTGGCTTTTTCCACAGAGCTGCAGGGTGCCTGTGTGAATAATATGTAAACACATTTAACTGGTGCAGCAGTAAGAAAAAATGGATTGCATACTGCTATGCACATGTATAGAACTAATGCATGTTATCTGCTCTGCATTTGGATTTTTTTTTTTGTCTAATCTTGACAGTATGCAGAACTCTGTTTATTCTGCAGCTAGTGCAGGGACTCATGTGTTTGGACATTTGGAAACTTGGGGTTGTTTTTTATTTTTTTCTTGAAATAATCTTTGGAGTAACTGTGGCCTCAGAATGATGGGTATGTGGTTTCTAACTTACTAACCAGAACTTTACTGAAGGTAGGTGAGAAAGATGAAAACATTTGAGTATTTTTTTTTTCTGCTGCACTCTGAGTTATGATGGTTTAGCTTGAAGGCTAACATAAGGAAGTGATACTCAGTGAAGACCTGCAGGGTTTTATTTTCTTATTTCATTTTGATATATTGATAACTCAGAGCAGAGGCTGACCTTATTTTCTGTTGGTTTCCCCCTGGGAGGCATGGCCTTTTCTGCTACTTACACTATTCTGAGGTTTAATTGGTTAAACTTTTTCTAATGGGAGCTATAAAAAAGGAGGTATTTATGTGTGTGTGTGTGTATATATATATGTATTTTTTTTTTCTGGGCAGTACAAGGGAGTGACTGTGTTCAATCTACAGTGTTTAGGAACTCTGCCAACTGAGCAGTCACTATTGCATTTGAAAACTCAGATTTGTTGTTTAAGTTATAAACAAACTTCCCACCTTCTACTTCCTCTCTTTCCAAAATAATTTAGTGTAGTGTATTGGAGCAGTGTATTGGAGCTGTACATAAAATGTTAGCAAAGCTAAACTGTGGTGTGTTCGAGCCTAGCCATGCCAAAAGTGCTCAGTGAACAAAGATGGACGGTCTATATAAAGGGTAAAAAATGTTTCAGAATAGATGACAAGATGACCTGGTTTCTGCCACTTTGTGCCACTTACCCTTCTGTGTGAAAGCAGGAGCTGCCATTTCTTCTGCAGGATCCCTTCAGCAAAGGAGCCATCTGACCAATATGTATAAGTACCTGAGGGGTGAATGTAGGGAAGATGGGCCCAAACTCTTCTCGGTGGCGGCCAGTGATAGGACAAGAGGTAATGGGTATAAATTAAAACACAGGAAGTTCCATCTCCACGTGAGGAAGAACTTCTTCCTGTGAGGGTGACAGAGCCCTGGGGTGAATTTCTCAGACTTTGGTGGCATTTGGACTTAACACGCATGGTATGGGTGGCTGTCAGTCAGGCCTAGCCGGCACAGGCTAGCAGTGTTTCCTGAATTAATTCCTGTTTTAGCAAGATTGTATTTTCCAGGGGCGGGGGTGGAGTTCAGTTTAGATTCACACTCTTTCAGTAGTGGAAAATCTACTCTTTTGTTGACACCTGTTTTGTTTTGAATCTGAATTTGCGTACCTTCTATTTTATTATCCCCTTTTCTGCTAGCTAAAATAACAGTTCTATCAAATTGTTAGGGTTTTGGAGAGGAGATGGGGGAGAGTGACGTTTCTTGCTTAGCTGGGTTTGCTGACCAGTTTGCTCTTAACTCCCACTTAGCTAAACTGGGTCGATTCAGCTCCTTGAGTTTTGCAGTGTGAAGATACAGTCTTACTGTACGCAACACTTGAACTAATGAGGTTTTCTATCGAAATAATTTCAAGTTTTTAAAGAGTAAGACTGCAGCTTCTGTCGAAGAAGGCCTTTACTAATGCTTCCCTGGAATACCTGTATGATGGTGTTTTGTTGAAACCAGGCAGGGATGGTGGCAAGGCTTGAGCCCTCTGGAGGCCGTTGCTCTGTCCAAGGGGCTGCCACTGCCCCTTCTGCCTTGCACCCATTCCTGGTCCCTCTGAACTCACTAGCAGTTGCCTCCTGTGCTCGCCAAGCCTGTCTCTGAGCTGCTGTGACTTGCCAAAATAGCCAAAAAAAGAAGAAAAATCACTCTAGGTCGTTTCCCTGTTTGAGGGAGATAAAATAGCCAATGCAAAAGATCGGATAGGGGAGAACAGTTCTCAGAGAGGAGGTTGGAAATGTAGGGGGAAAACAGGAAAAGGAGAATCTGAGCCTTTTGGTGGCAGTTCTGAGTCTGGCTGGCTGCTTTGTGTATCATTGCTGTAACTTGGCTGGGGCCGTTCTGTTTCCCTCAAGGCTTGCTCAAGGTCACATGCCTCAAAAACTCAGCCATATTAAAAGAAAAAAAAAAAGAAAGAAAACAGGGGAAAAAAAAGCAGCAATTGAATTGTGTAGGAGATCCCAACCTCAAATGTTCTGAGGAGTGGTAAGCTAACTGAGCCTGACTTCACAGGTAGGCAGCTGCTGAGCTGTGTTTAAGAACAGATGGAGCAAGCTGGATAGTTTATTTTGGATGTTTCCTTCAGAAACATTGAATTGAGTACAATAATTCCTCATTTTTAAGTGTTCATATAAAGCAAAGCAGAAAGTGTCTGGGTATAAAAGTATGTAGTGATGCTTAACATTTCCAAATGCAGATCATAACCCCATTCTTAATATTTTTTTTTCTCCTGCTTCTTGACTTCGGCCTTTCCTCACTAAACTTTGCAGAGTCGCAACTTCCCTCATGCTTGTTTTTGAGTAGGGAGAGCTAGAAATGTCAGGAAGTGATTTGCTCTCTGTTAAATAATAGATGCCTCTAAAAATAGCCTGAGGTAGATAACACATTATTTTAAAATGTAAGCGATTCTTTTTCCTGATAAGCCTGATGTTTTGCGGTTTGTCAAGTCCTAATTTCAGAAGAGAGAACAGGAATGGCCAGAAGGTCAAGTGCTTGCTGATGGTTAAGGCTGGTCTTCTGGACCCTGTGCCGCGGGCGAACAGCGAAGGAGCTGGAAAGGGAAGAGGATTTGTCAAAGTCTGACTTGTAAGAGTAGCAGTGGGGCAGTCAGTGCCGTGACTTTCACAGCTTAAAGACAAATATTGAGCAGTTCTGTGGGGTTGGGACCCTGTTGAGTAGGGGTATCGAGGCCTATGTCGCGCTGTGATCTTGGGCACCTGTAGCCCAGCATTACGTGCTGCATTGTTTAATGCCCTGTCTATTTTAAGAACTTGCTTGTCTGGTTCTGTTTATAGGACTGGGCCCTCTTTTGTGGGAGGAAGTCCTGCTCAGAGGAGAGTTCTTAGAGTGAATACTTTGTTCTTAAAAGAAGAGTTAGCTTTGCAGTGTTTTGAATATGTGGAGATAAATTGTTGTTCAAGGCTCTCTTGTCCCTCTCATCGCCCTAGAATATCCTTACAAATGTTGTTATATACTTGAATTTGGAGGGAGAAAAGAAAAAAAGAGTGGTGAGGGAAGGTCAGCCCTCCCTCATGATTTGTAAATGATTTATGTATGACAGTTTGCGGGACAGGGGAGAGGAAGTAGCAGCACTGGAGATATTTGAAGATGGCTTTTCTCAGGTGTCCATCTTCCCACTGGGTGCCTTCGCTCCCCGGGGCTGCGTGGCCCTTAGCTGGGCCGGGCGCTCCCAAAGGCGCCAGGCGGAGCGCGGGCAGCCCGGTCATCGTGAAGCCGCCTGCGTCGGGCAGAGCCAGTTCTCACGGCTCCCATTTGCAGCTCCGAAGTGCAGGATCCCTCAGCACATGGAGTGCTCCAAATACCCAGACTGCACACTACGCAGGTCTGTTTGCTGTGCTGTCATCAACATTGAAAGTCGAAAGTCTTTTCTAGGAAGTCATATCTTAAAATTTGTCAACTGAATAATTTCTTACTGTGTTTGTGAGTGGTGATGGAACTTTCCTGTGCAAATCACTTCGGAGTGGAGTCCATTTGCTCCATTCTTGGAAAACAGAGCAAATCAAGGCTGAATACAAAAAATAAGATTGTTATTCTTGGTCTGTCACATCCTCTATCTGTAAATCTTTTCAATTTAATCATCTTAATCCAATGAAAAGATAAATGTAAAAATGTTTCCTTTTTTTTTTTTTTTTTTTTTTAATAATGAGGAAGGTGAAAATGCATGGAAATGCCAGTGTGCCCCAACCCCCTGACCTAGTGATGTGGCAAGATGTCAGGGTGAGTTACGCAGGCCCAGAAGATGTGGCACGGTGTTTTACTAAGATAGAGGGTTCCTCCTCTCTTGTCACTGTGGGGCTTTATGGCCCTTTGAAGCTCAGTGGCAAGTGGGTTACTTGACATTCCTGCAATTTACTGGCGCAAGGCTGCTCCTTTGAAGGCCTGAATCTGTGTAGCTAAGCTCTGTGTTAGGGAGCTGGAGAGGTGATTAGATTCTGTGTGACGTTGTTGTGCTTGGGTAATAATTCCTGTGATTCAGTTTTTCATAGTTATTTTAAGCGCTTGAGGATTGAGTCATCAGAGACTCATTACCAGAGGTTGTTGTTTAAAGGGCAGCTAAAGAGAAGGAAGTTGCATATCAGATGTCTCAATTTTCCGCTGTTTTACAGACTCAGGATCCAGATTTACATTACAGGAGAATTTCTCCATGTACCAACATTTCTGCAAGCAATCATTATAGCTAACTGTGGCTTTGTAGTAATGTTTATTTTACACCATTCTTTTGATATTTTCCTCCATGAACTGTTGTCATCTTCTAGAATATCTGATCTTCATATCTTAAAAATTTCCTTCCATATGGACATGCGTGCCACCTTCTGCCCGTAAAGCTCACTTACTTCATTAGGAACATCTAGCAGTTTTAGGATGCTAAAGCTTCTGAAGGGGCAAGGGGAAAATGGGGAGGGAGCTTGACTATTCTATATGCATTATACTTACAAGCACCTGTGTATTATATTTATGAGCAATTGCAAAGTTAATGGTGTTGGAAGCAGTCTGTTTTATTGCAAAACATGCTGCACAACTAGAAGTTCATTGCGTTTCACTGTAAAGTTTTCCGTGGAGAGGGACAAATGCCAGCACTTGTTTTTACTTTGCTTATTTTTGCTTTCTCGGCATTTACAGTCAGAACAGTGCTTTCCAAGTAACATGAATTTGGAGAAAAAACAAAACAACAAAAAAAATTAAGTGCTACTGAAGAGGAAGACTATGTATGCATTTGGCTTCCTGGAAAATCTTATTTGAGCGCTGAGCCTTACCGTTCTTCCTGCAAAGCAGACCTTCTGTTTGAGCTTCATATGGCTAAGAAATCTCTGTCAAAAGAAAGCAGTTGAGACCAGAACTCTGCAATGGTCCCTCTCTGAGAACCACAGTAGATGACCAAAGGCCTGAGATGTAACTTTGCTTCTTGTAGGGAGCTGCCTCCACACAGGCTGCTGCAAATGCTCTGCCCTTGTGAGGGGACATTCGGGACACGATGTGATATGAAGGGCATGGGAACTGCACTGAGCACCACTCGTGAAAGGGTGCAGTGCTCACAGAGCATCCTAGGTACGCTTGAAAGGCTTCCTAGGGACAGTCAGGCCAGTGTCTGCGTGCCATGCTGCTTTATTTCTTTTTGTCAGTCCAAAGCGGCTGTTTTCGAGCAGCGGCCCCAGAGCAGCGTAAAGGCAGCGCTTCCATTCTCCAGGCCGTACCTCGTAATGGAAAGCCCTCCTGTAGAGTGGTTTCCAGTATGCAAAGCGGCTGGTCGGAAGGAAGAGGGCTCCGTAGGAAGGTGCCGGGCAGTGCGGTTTGAGAGCCAGAGCAAACCAGCCGCTTCTAGGCACGGGCAAGTCCCGCTCGCAAAACCCCGGGTCAGGCATCGCTGCCCACGTGAGGTCACTCAGAACGGCCCCCGCAAGAAGCGGAGCTTGTGTACAGCTTGTTGAGGGGCACTTTCTTGTGACTTACCTGTGTGTTGCTGGCGTGCCATCTGCTCCCTCTTGGCAAAGGAACCCACTGTGTTTCCCTTTGGGTATTCAGTGGTCTCTCCATTTGTGTGCAGTAGGTTTTGCTTTGCTTTCCCCAGCCTTTTGAGACTGATTCTCAACTTTCAGAGCTAAAATGAAATTGTCCTCTTGGTTCTAATTAAATTCAAAAAAAAAGTGCTTTTTTCTTGACTGATCCAACTAAGTGGCTAATTTTCAAGAAAAGCTACAAATTCTCTTAGGATGGCTTAAAACTGATTCTCTCTTCTGTGTAAGAATGTTTTTCTTTGTCACGATTAGAGGGTGGATTCCAAAAGAAGGACCACTGCTACAAGAGCACTGTGTGAATTGGTTCTGCTAGTTCTGGTTTAAATTCTGCTTTTCCTCAACCAGCTCACACAGTTGATCTTCCTGCTGCACTAAAGGCATTTTGTTTGTCCTCAAACTTCTTCAGGCCTCATAATTAAGTTTAAATGTTTCAACTCCTCCACTGCAGTAAACAGTATTGTTCTTGTTGAGGTGATGTGCAAGTATATAGTCATCCTAATATATGGAGGGATAATGTTGATAGAGCATCCCGTATTTCAGCACAATTGTATCAGCAGAATGGTTGCTTCCTCTTTTATTAACCCTGTACTTTTTCCCAAAAGTGATTGATTATGGAATATGATATTTCCCCTTGCAATAACTAGGCCATATTCCTAGAACTTTGTATATGGATGTTGAATTGTAATTGTTATATAGGCAACTCAGTTTTATTCTATGAATCTTCCAAATTTTCTGGTAACCGATAAGGAAGCAGCAATTCAAACTTGCTGCCCTGGCTTCCTTCATCGCTTCAAGATCCCTGAATGTCCCTACTAAAAGGACAGTTTGCATGGCGTGCAATTTAAATGCATTCTTGGGTAATGAAAGGTGGAAGTTTGTAAAGGAGGAACTTTGAATATTGCATGACTTAGAAAAAGTGGTGTGGGGTTCTAGTTTGGTCATTAATTCCTTTATTTTGGGATTTTCTTTTAACTTGAACTGGGATAGGTAAGCGCTGCTGCTGTTAATGCACACTGCAGTAGTTGGCTGCAGGTGGACGTGCAGGTGCATGTTCCAGGTAGGTGCTGCGTGTTCTTTGGCTAGATCTACTAGAGCTTTGTAGCTGCAGTTTAAAGTGAATAGTTCATAACTGTGTGGGGTTTTGTAATTTTTTCTATGCTTTCAACAGAGAAGCTTGCCCGTTTCTGGAATTACAGCAACTGAATCTGATGAAATAGTAATATATTTATGCAGGGATAATAATAACTTCACTTATAATAAAAGTACAATTATAATTATTCATGAAGGGATGTGTGTATATATATGTATATATATTTTTTTCCTTTCTAAAAAAAGTGTTATGAGATCGCAGAATGTTGGTGTCCTAATTGATGTGTCCTCAGTCAGAAAAGGCTGTTTAATAGTGTCCTCAGTCTGAAAAGGCTGCAAGATCCTTGGAAACCCTCACAAAAATTTGTCCCTTCAGTTCGTGGAATAACTACTGCTCTGTAGTCTCCCCCCTCATAAAGGACACACTGCTGTGTAACTGTTAAAACTGGCCATTTTAATGACCAGGTCATAGCGTGGCTGTTTTTCTGGATGAGTGCTGCAGACCTGCTCTGAAATCTTTACCTCTTGTTTGCTTCTTTGCCTTTGGGGATGGAGATCTGATATTGCTTGGTTCTTGCAGAGTTTAGGGGCACATTAGGGGGAGACAGGGCGGCAGCCTGCTCTGATACGCAGTTAAATGTTCCTTGAGGAAACGGTAGCTTGATTGCAGAGATCAGGAATGATTGAATTGAGCTAGAGGCTTGGATCACGCTTGAGATAAATACGTCTGCCCAGCTTGTGGATTCAAAGCCATGCTTTCCTTGTGCCAGTGTATGTCCCGTTCGTGCTTGAAATTGTTTAGTCTGCAGACCACACTGGGACCCAGAACATGTTCATGTTCAGAAAGGAAAACATGAGGCACTCTGGGCAGTTGGAGCAGTGCAGTAAATTGCTTCTGAAAACAGTCACTAGGTGTAGTTGGAGCTCCTTCTTTACGATTAAAAGTTCTGTTAATATGTTGTTAACAACAGACAGCTGGTGAGTAAGCCATGGCTTTCAATGGGAAGAAAGCTTTGTTCAGCACATAACGCACCTGAAAACCTGGCTGTGTCAGTATGTGGGAAGAGGCCTAGGTCATCGGGTGCCTTGTATGCAACCCTACTGTTTGAATGTGCCTTGCTTCTCTGCTGCCTGCGTACGTGGAGGGTCTGGCCCCTGGCCCTGTTTTATAAAGTGCCACATGTTTAGGTCTGTGCAAGCACCACAAAGGTAACTATGCTCTTCTAATGGCATTTTTGCACTTAAAACTTGTAAGCATGTGCCAGGCAGTTCCTTAAAAGTATCAACATTTGAATGTTGGCTTTTGGAACTACTGAGCCCTTGTGGGTAATTCACAAATTCCCGAGCTACCAAGCACTGCTGTAAAGATGGGAGATGCCTTAGATGCTGCTTGCATTATTGATGCTCATTGGCAGTGGCTATTTACCTGCCTATTTCTCTCAAACTGCACAGAAAAGAGAGATATAATTGGTTTTAATACTTGGAAGGTTATAAGATGTTTCCCTCTAGCATTTTAAGGACATCTTCAGCACAGGAATATTCTTATAAATGCTCCGGTTGTTTCTGCCTCTGGAGCGTTTAGCCCTAACTGCTGGATCTGAGCAGCGTGTCACCTCCTGTGTTCCCTCTGGGAATGGGAGGCAGTCGGCACCTGCAGGCATGAGGTCTTGGTGCGAGTGCTCTCTGCAAGGCCGGCCCGGAGCACGTGTGACTTTGGGAGGTGCTTTGCTTCCTTTTCCTCCTGCCTTTCGGTTGCAATTACGGTATCTCAGCAAGATAGGGGTCTGCTGAAACCGTGGTGACTTCCACTGGGCCCTTTCACTTTAGTAGGATTTAAGTGGCCTCCTTTCCCTCTTGTTTTGCTAGTAGCTAGAAGTGCAGCTGTGTGTGAATACCTTCTTTCAGAAGTTTGCAGTGCTGCTTGGCACAGGTTCTCTGCAAAGAAAGCTGGTTATCAGTTGTGGGGGCCCGGGGGGTATCTATCTTTCATGACCAAATACTACTTTCAGCGACGCAGTTAAGTCCTCTTAAGAAAAGCAGAGCTGAGGAAGGCTCATATGGCCTTGTTGCCATGAGTAGAGCAGTCCTTTTGGCAGTCCCTTTACCACTTACGCATGCCTGCTGTCTTCCTCTGTGCACCAAAGCATTTAGAAATAGATGCAAGGTATGTTTCAAGGTATACTTATTATACCCTTAATTCTGAAAGTGTCAGTCGTTTAAGCCGCATGTGTTTTGGTGGGAAATGAGTATTTCATTACTGTTTTTATTCCGCGTAAACGTTTCAAACGTTGTGCTGCTTTATCCACTGGAGAATCTAATTTTGGGGGGGAAGGTGGCAGGATGAATAAAGGGAAGTGCTTCATGCTCTGTTAACTGCTCACTAGCAATACTGGGTAAATCTTTTAATCCAGTCTCAATATGTCCATTAGCTACCTCCAAATACTTCCATTAGGTATCTACCCGAAGTAGTGCGGGCATGTGCCTATGCTGAGGGTGAAGGCAGTGCTCTGTCCTGTGTCTCCTCTGCCTATAAGCCTGATTTATGAGCAGGATGGAGTGATGAAAGTTGTTTTTTTAATCTCATGTTTAATTTGCTGCTAATGTGCTCCTATTTGGTGATGTTGATTCCAAATGACTAGCCGCAGGCCACTGAACTCCTTAAGAGCTGAAGAACAGGTCAGAAGAAAGTGAGCCAGCAGGTCAAGAGACAAACTTGTCACCTTGCGTGACTGCCCAGGTTCAGATGAATGCAGGGTGCCCCAGGGGGAGCCGGCCAGGGGACCTGGCGCGATGGCTTCTGAGAGGCACAGCCCTGACAGGAAGGTGGAGTGACCTACTTGGCTAGACTTCGGTTTCCTTTGTACGAGGGGCCCGTGTTCTCCTATTGCTGTTCCACACAAAAGCAATTGCTTTGAGGGGAAAAAAAACATAGCCTTAAGGAGAGATTTTTATTGAATAAATCAGTTTTAGCCTTTAGTTGTTTAATGTTAAAGACCAAGTGGAAGGGGCAGTTCAGTTTCCTCAGGCTCTAGTAGCAGTTTTTCCCTAAGCAGGTATCGTTGAGCACGTACACAAGAACAGCGATAGTGCTTACAGCCTATAAACATTATAAACTTGTTCCATTGAGTCCACCTGAGCTAAAAAGGCAGGCAGCGAATCTTTATCACTGCAACTGGCGGTTTGCAAAACTATGTATAATCTCTCTGAATTCCTGACTTAAAGCTCCAGCCTGTGGGAGTACAGGGACAATGCCCCCAGTGTCCTGTTTTGCTTCCATCTCCACTTATTTGTTTGCTTCTCGCCTCTTGGGAATGTCTGTAAAAAGAGCATGTGAGTGGGGTTAGGGATTTCTTTGGCTGTAGGCAAGGCAGAAGGTAGCTGCCATTCTAGGTCAAGGGACAAAGGCACATTAAGAGCTGTTCAATATTTCAGCATAGATCATACAAAAATACACTTAGTCTAAGCAGTCTGGTACAGTTATGATAGTTGAACTAAAATGAAGAGGTCTTTTTTTCAATCACATTGCAGCTGCTTCAGTGGAAAACTATTCCCTCTAAGAGGAGTACTTTCTGGCTCATAGGTGAGCTGGGGTTTCAGAGTAAATGAGAGGTGAGGAGAAAAAAAAAAGAATAAAATATGCAGAAGCTACTGCAGGAAGAAAGATAGTGTACTCGGTGAATAATATTCCGGAGGGGAGTCCTCTGGAGTTCCTATGTTTCTAAAGCTGTTTTTTCCTCCCTTTTTTTCCCCCGTCTCTTTTTTGAGCTCTTCGGATTAATTCTTAAATGTCTCAGTGTTCCCTTAGTATGAACACTGTGTATACACTGGGTGTATATTTTGGCCTGCTGAGAGTTTGAAAGATGCACCGACTAGGGCACAGGAATGTAGATGTTGTTCTGACTGCTTGTTGTGGTGAAATGAAGCCGTCATTTAAGAACTTGCATATGTTGCATAAATGTCTGTAGCTGCACTGACGTGGTGAAAAAAGTTAGGGTTTTAGTGCTGACTTTTCAGCTGATACTGAGTTATACAGTAGTAGTCAGCTACTTCAGAAATGAGTGGATGGTAGTTACAGAACAAAAATCTAAGAAAGATCAGAAAGGTCAGGAAATGCAAAGAAGAAAGCAACCCGAGCTTAATCTGAGAATAATACAAAGCTTCCTATGTGACATGAAAAATGAATAAATACTTCAAATTGCTGTGATAGCAGGCTTGTGGAATTGGAAGAGCTCTCGGGATTTAGTAGATTGCTTGGCTTTTCGTGGGAATGTTTCACTTGAGCTGCTTATGTGTTTCTGTAACAAGGTGTTCAATGCTCACCAAAGACTTTCTGAATAGGCCAAACCATGGTGAGTAACTGTGGGGTTATTTAGGAGTGAGAAATTAGGCAGGTTTAGAAGTTGTGTTTTGCTGTTTGTTCTCTCAGCACAGCCTGGCTTAAATACGTGCCCAGCTGAGCTGGTATCTCAGCTCCTGACAGTCTTTAGCCTTAGCCCCATCTGAAGGGGGACAGGTGATGTGAAAATAGAGTATCCATGCTCTTCGTGCAATTTGATGTGAGAAATTCAAGACGTGAATGAGAGGCGAATGGGGGAGGAAGGAACCAATCTACTGGGTCTCCTGCTTCCTCTCCTTAGGTGCTTTGCAGTTTGTTTAGAGAATGTAATAAAAATGTCATAGTTGCGAATGAATCAAAACCCCCAAGGAAGACAGAAATGCATCTTGCAGCTCTGTTCATCCAGGTGTAATCAGCACAGTCCTTGTCACTGCTTCACGGGTAGCTGGTTTCAAAGGTGAGGTTCGCTAGACCTAGTGGAAAATACCTGTGTCAAGTGATGCAGCTGTTGTAGCAAAACTCTATGAAATTACCTTTGTCTCTGTGCCTATTCTCTGTTTATTCATAACCCAAATTCTATGAGAGTTACCTGGGATGACCAGAGACCTTTCTTTACTCTTTACAGCTAAAAGCTTAAGTTGCTGTCCTAGAAAAAAATCAGTCTGCTCTCTCTCAGGGCCCTGTGAAATTGTAGGAATTGGCTTGCAAATGATTGTCCTAGCTCAAGCACTGGTGCTAGCAATTGAAGTATTACTCTTTTGAAGAGGCTATTTACCACCAGGTTTCCTAAATTATGGTTTCTGCCTCTCTAGTAGGATGCAGATTCCTTAGACAGACCTATCTACTTGGTTCCTTTCCACAAAATAAAGGCGGAATCGGGTTCTCTTCCATGTGCATGGGAACTGCTGTTATTGACTGCAGGGAGAGTAGGACCTGGAAGTGGAGAGTGGGTAGGAACCTGGGAGCTGCTGCCACCTCTGCTGCAGCAGTTTTCTTCCTTGGACTGGTATCCACGGGATGGAGAATCCCAGTCCCTTGGAAAGAGCCCTGCTCCATGGCTCAGGCTCTGGATCATGAGTTAACAATTAAACGGCAGCCCTGCATTTATCACAGAAATTTTAACGCTTTGAGCCTTCTATGGACATTTCCTTGGAGTTTGTGTTATCTGTCACTGCCAGCTGTCCTGCAGGAACAGTCATCTTGTGGTATAAGTTTCCTGAACTTTAACAGATGGCTGAAACAGATGAGTCTGTGGTGTAACGAATGAACGCTCCTTCTAATACAGTAAAATCAAATCACATGAGGGAAGTGTTTTCAAGGATGTGTTAAGTTTCTGAGTGGATGTCGCTGATATTTTGCTACAATTATTGTTATGTAGTGCACATTCATTATAATGCAGGAGTTTTTCCTTCAGAAAGTCTGGCTCTTCTTTGCATTTGGCTTCCAAAGTAAAAACTTGAACCAAATACAATGCGGTGATGGCTGAGGGTTGTTAATCGTTCTTATCGACAGATGTTTAGATAGGCAAGCTGCTGTGAAAGCTGCTGGGAGCACAACTGGTGTGCATTAACTGTAAGTATGAATATCCTCAACTAGAGAGGAGTGCACGGTGGCTTTGGTTGTTCTCCACAACAGAATTTGCCTGCTGCAGGTGAACTGCAGTGCATGCTGTCCGGCCTGGGGCAAATTGCTCTTGTGTCTGAGCTGGGTCTCTTGATTAAAATGTCTTGGAAAAAGCAGAAAGATCCTTCTTAGGAGAAAGGTGTTTCTGTTGCTGTGTCGCCTGTTTAAAGAACGTGGAACAAGTAGAGAGGAACTAGTCCAGCAGGAGGTCTGCAAAAATCTTGGATGCCCTTCTAGTAATCTAGTGTTGTGATGATATAACCCTTCATTAGAATTTTATATTAATTACTTTTTTCATAGTCAACTTCCTGCCTACTTAATTTATACCAAGAATCTTGACACACTGACAGTTGGGGGTTACATATTCTTGTGCCTGCTGCATAAATCAGTTGGCAAATACTTTTTTTTTTTTTTCTTTCAATCTCTGATTTTAGGTGTTCTGGGGGGAAGAAGAGGTGGAGAAGGTACTCACCTCAATGGCAGAAGTGACTGATGGATAAAAGCCAACTCCTCTGCTCCAAATGTGCAGAGGAATAAAACTTTCACTAGTCTAGGTACTGTTTTTTAATATAAAAGATATATATGAAGGATTTAAATACATGTTTTATAGACTTGGACAATATTAAAACTGTCTTTCTAAGAAGACAGTGGTTGATTGCGATGCTTGAAGTTTCTGAAAGAGAGGCCTCGCGCTGAACCAGGCCGGCAAATCTGCGGATCAGGAAACGGCAGGCCAGATGTGTAACTAAGCAGCAAGTCCAGCCGGGTGAGGAGGCTGTTGATGGCAGGAGGGTGTTTCTTGCTTTCCGCATCCCCGTCTCTGCGTGGCAGCGGGATGCCTGTGCCCGCTGCGTGCGGACAGGGCTGCCGCCCCGGCGCGCTCTGCCGAAGGGCCGTGCGTTCCCCC